>NW_026779600.1:0-88000 GCF_030144855.1 Hypanus sabinus
AGCTTCAATCCATCTATGAAATGCATCTATAATAACTAAGCAGTATCTATAGCAATGTACTCTAGGCAATTCAGTAACATCAACTTGTAGACACGAACATGGTCAAGGGAGTCGTACCCGGTGTGCAGGGTGCAGGTTAGCAACCAATCCCTCCTTTTCCAGGTGTGTACATAATTGACCAATATAGGTAAAAACTGTGTAGGAACACAAACCTGTCCCACTGTGGTGATCCAAAAACCTGGGTCGGGGTCTTTCTGGCACCCCATCTGGGACCACAGCTTGCACTCCTCCTCACAGGTGTCCCCCTGAGAAGTACGTAACTCTCGCATGTCTGGCAAACTTGTTCTGCCTGAGTCATGGAGGATTGCTTGATGGGAACCCGAGGAGACTACAACTATCGAGGATTGTGCAGCACTTTTCGCTGTGTAATCTGCTAAAGCATTGGGTTTAGTGACCTGTTTGGACATGCGGGTGTGGGCCGCACATTAATAATGGCCAGAACTCAAGGTAGCTGCGGAGCAGTGAGTAAGTTGTTTACAAAGGTGGCATTACTAATGGGGTGGCCAGAGCAAGTCAGGAATCCCCATGTTCCCAGAGAGCCCGGTAGTCATGTACATCTCCAAATGCATAACGGGAGTCCGTGTAATTGTTCTCACTTTTATCTGTTGTTCGGATACAGGCACAAGTCAGAGCAAACAGCTCAGGCTTCTGGATGAGACGGCTGTTTCAAAAGAATCCCGCTCAATTACTTTACTGTCAGTTACTATCGCATCACCAGAATATTGTTTCCCTGCTGGATCCACAAAAGGGCTTCCATTCTCATAAAACATTGCCTCGGGCTTGAGGGGATATAGCAGAATGGATGGGAATCTCTGTCCTCTTTTCATGGTGATCCAGATGGGGGGCAGTTTTAGAAATTAACAAGCAAGGCCAATTTCATGGCCTGAAATTGTGCAAAGATGGGGTACAGCCTCTTGGGTTCAGTCAATATTAAAAGAGTGTCTTACCAGATGTCCTGTCTTCACCTGAGTCCTTCCAGTATCAGAGTTGGCATGCGGCCAAGTCTGGCCAGCCTCCCTCGGTGCTGGAGGCTTGTTTCATCAGGGTGTAGGCAAGGAACCCTAGGCTCTTTGGCTTGAACCCAAGGCAAACCCTCATGGTGTATGGGGAACCACCTGCCCTGTTTGTCACCAAAGGAAATCCGGAACTTCGGCCAGTAGTACAATGTTCTCTCTTCCTTTAACTGCTCTAACGTGACTGGGAACTTTGTCCCTAGAGGGGCAAATAATACTGGCTTTACTCAATCCCCCTGGAATTCCACCTGCAGTGGCTGTGTATGTGAATACGTGCGTTCCGTGCCTTCGAACCCAGACAGAGTGATTGTAGTGTTTGATAGCTGGAATCCATTTTCCGATATTACTTCCTGATTGAGAGTGGCTGTGGTTGCCGGCATATCAATCATAAACGGAATTGGAATTCCAGCAACTTGCAATGTTCCGTTGGGCTCTTCCTGAGGGATGGTACTCACAGCAGGAAGCATCCTAGCTTGTTAATTTGAAAACGGGTTGTTGTCCCCACCTGTCTCTTGGTAGGTTTTTCTTCCCATTTCTGATCCCCAGATATCGCCCTCTTGTGTCCTTCTTCCCACTGAACATCTTCACCTTTAATATTAGTTCCCTTCAGGGTTGATTGGGATTTGAAAGTCAGGTCCCAACAATATGTTAAAGCTCGTCACATTCGATTTTGGTCATTGTCAGACCATCCATGTTATTTGTTTTAATCATGTTGGCTAACTTAGTTGGTAAGTATTGGAGCAGTAGGGAGTTAAACTGGGGGGACAGATTCCCGCCTTTAAAGGCTTGGTCAGATGTTGTTCAGTCCTCAGATGGAATCAGCAATCAAATGGCTGAGCATGGTGCGATGAATGTGCTGAGCTGTGTATATCATAAAGCAAGAAGCATCGTAGGAAAGCCAGATGAGCTCAGGGCAGGGAATTATGATATTGTAGCCATGATTGGGACTTTGTTGCACCCAATAGTCTGAGGGATTTAGAGGAACAAGTTTTTAGAGAGATTGCAGACCATGCCAAGAAACAAAGGTTGATGCAGTAAGTGATTTTAACTTTCCATATATTGACTAGGACTCCCATAATGTAAAAGGACTAGATGGGGTAAAGTTTGTCAAATGTGCCCTTAATCAGTGCGTAGGATTCCCAACGTAGAAGTGTGCAATAAGCTGTTAGGAAATGATCCAGGGCTGATGACAGAAATTAGTGATCGTAATGCCATGAGAATCAAAAGTAAATATGGAAAAAGAGAGGTCTGGACCATGGATTGATGTTCTAAATTGGAGAAAGGTCAATTTTGATGGTATCAGAAAGGATCTGATAAGTGTGGTTTGTTACTGGCTGTTTTCTGGCAAAGGAGTACTTGGTAAGTGTGAGGCCTTCAGAAGTGAAATTTTGAGGGTGTTGAGTTTGTATGTGTCTGTCAAAATAAAAGTTGAAAGGTAACTGATGCAGGGAAACTTGGTTTTCAAGAGATATTGAGGCCCCGGATATTTTATTCTTCTGAATGCCTCAGACTGTTGAGTGCTACCAAGACTCATTAATGACTACAAATCATAAATCCATGCGAGCTCATCTAACTTTTTTTTTTGTCATCTTCTGTTGGTTTCTAAAAGCTTCCCAATAGTTTTTGCTCTTGGTTGTTTGCTCTCTCTTTGGTTTTTATGTTGCTTTGGCTTCTCATTTTAGCCATGGTTGTGTTCTCCTGCCTTTCCTATGCTTCCACTTCATTGGGCTGCATTGATCACTCAGCTGCCGAATTGCTCCCAGAAACTCCAGCCATTGCTGCTCTGTTGTCACTGCTACCTTTCCCCTTACAAGTTTGGCCAGCTTCTCTGTCATAGAAACATGGAGAAGTTCAGTAGAGAAACAGGCTATTTGGCCCACCTAGTCAATGCCGAGAACACATTTAAGCTGTCTAATTCAACTACCTACACTGGGACAATCACCCTTCATGCCCCTACCATCCAAGTACCTATCAAACTTCTCTTATTGTTGAAACCGGGCTTATATTCACCACTTTTGCTGGCATCTCATTCTACACTCTCATGACCATTTCATTAGAGAGCTTTCCCAAATGGTACCGTTAAATTTTCACCTTCCCCACTTACCCATGACCTCTGGTTGTCATCCTACCCAACCTCAGCGGAAAAAGCTGTTTGCATTTACCCTATCTATACCCTCATAATTCTAACAGATCCTCAAAGCAAACTTACTTTCTAATGCTCAGAGACTTTTTTAGGTTTATAAAGTGATGAAGGGCATTGATCGTGTGGATAGTCAGAGGTTTTTGCCCCAGGGTTGAAATGGCTAACACGAGAGGGCATAGCTTTAAGGTGCTTGGAAATAGCTACCGAGGGGATGGCAAGGGTAAATTTTTTACCTAGAAAATAGTGCGTGCGTGTAATCCACTGCCAGCAGCGGTGGTTGAGGCAGATACAATAGGGTGTTTTAACAGCCTCTTAGATAGGCACATGGAGCTTAGAAAAATAGAGGGCTATTTGCTAGGGAAATTCTAGGCAGTTTCTAGAGTAAGTTACGTGGTTGGCACAATGTTGTAGGCTGAATGGCCTGGAATATGATGTAGATTTCAATGCTCAATGTTCTATGTTGAACAGTGAAATAACATCTCTTCTTTAATCTGTACAGTGTCCATGATTTTAATGTGGCTTTTTCACACTCCAATAGAACCTTTGTCTATCTCCTGAGTAAATAGAGATGAAAACATATTTAAGATCTCCCCCATCTGCTTTGGTTCCATACGTGGATTGCCATTCTGGTCTTACAGTGAACCAACTTTGTGCCTTACAATCCTTTTGCTCTTAATCTATCCCTGGAGTCCTTGATGATTAATCTTTTCTGCAAGGGCAACCTCATGTCTTCTCTTAGCCATCCTTCTCTTAGCCATCCTGATTTATCTCTTATGTGTTCTCTTGTATTTTTTACACTTCAAAAGAACCTGCCTGCCGATCCCTGTTATGCAACTCCATTTTGTGCTTCACCAGTGTCTCAATATATCTTGAAATCCAAGGTTCCCTGCAGTTTCTATCTTTACCTTTTATTCTGACAAACACATACCAACTTTGTACTTTCAAAATTTCACTTTGAAGGCCTCCCACTGACCAAGCACACCTTTGCCATAAAGCAGCCTGTCCCAGTCCACAGTTGCCAGATCCTAGTGTCTTAATTCCAGGTGTTGATCCATTCCCTGAACACATCCACCTTTGCTATCATGCACCTTGCATTGAGATATACAGGGCTCAGCATATTCACTGCATCATGCTCAATGTTTTTCATTCCTGACTTTGTCTGAGTTCTGAACAACACCTGTCTTCAAAACCCCTCCACTATCTGTTCTGTTATTCAGGCATCCATTCCCCCTGCAAATTTAGTTTAACCCCACTTACCCCCACCCCCCAACATGCAGCTGTATCATCCCTTTGTTTTGATAGTGTTTTGATCACTCCCAGATCAATAAAAAGGAGGTGCATACAGGCAGATAGGAACAAATGGGCTACTTATGAGATACAGGAAATTCAAGTGAACACTGATGAAAGAAGGCATGGATTCTGCAGATATGTTAAGTGCAAAAAATTGCAAGGGAAAAAATTAATCCTTTGCAAGATCAGAATGGTAATCCATATGAGGAGACAAAATAGATTGGGGAGATTTTTTCTGCATTCGTATTTACTCAGGAGATTGACACAGAGTCTGTAGATGTGAGGCAAAGTAGCATCAGCTTCATGGACACTGTACAGATTACAGAGGTAATCTTGTTGCCGTATGAAGGAAAATTACCAGAAATATATCCCCAGTGCCTGACAAATTGTTCCCTCGGACCCTGTGGAAGACAAGTGCAGAAGTTGTAGGGGCCCAAGCACAGATATTTAAATCATCCTTAGTGACAGGTGAGGTACTGGAAGATTGGAGGACAGCCAATGTTGTTCTGCTGTTCAAGAAAGGCTCTAAAAATAAACTAAGAAATTGTACCTTGGTAAGCTTGACATCAGTAGGGGGAAAGTTATTCTAACATATGTGCAGGAACTGGATATATAAGTATTTGGATCGATGTGGACTGATTAAGGATGGAGAGCATAGCTTTGTGCATGGTAGGTCATGTCTAACCAATCTTATAGAGTCTCGAGGAAGTTATCAGGGAAGTGGATGAAGGCAAGGCAGTGGATGTTGTCTACATGGACTTCGGCAAGGCACTTGACAAAGTCTTATATGGGAGGTTGGTCAAGAAGGTTCAGTCACTCAACATTCAAGATGAGATAGTAAATTGGACGAGACACTGTCTTTGGGAGAAGCCAGAGTATGGTAGCAGATGGTTACCTCTCTGACTGGAACCCTTTGACCAGTTGTGTGTCATAGGGATCAGTGCTGGATCTGATGTTGTTTGTCATCTATATCAGTAATCTGGATTACTGTGGTTAACTGCATCAGTAAATTTGTTGATGACAACAAGATTGGGGTGTAGTGGACAGCAAGGAAGATGATCATGGCTTATAGTGCGACCTGGACCAGCTGGAAAAATGGTTTGCGAAATGGAAAATGAAATTCAATGCAGACAAGAGTGAGGTGTTGTATTTGACTGGTTGGGCACTGAGGAGTGTTGTAGAAGAAAGGGACCTGGGAATACAAGTCCGTAATTCACTGAAAGTGGTGCCACAGTTAGATAGAGATGGAAAGAAAGATTTCGGCCCATCGGCCTTCATGAACCAAAGCACTATCAACAGTAGGTAGATGTTATGTTGACTTGTAGAAGGTATTGGTGAGGCCTAATTTGGAATATTTTGTGCAGTGTTGGTCACCTACCTACATGAAAGTTGTAAAAGAGGTTCTGAGAGTTCAGAGAAAATTCACAAGGATGTTGCCAGGTCTGGGCGACTTTGGTAACAAGGAAAGATTGAACAGGATAGGATTTTATTCCTTGGAATGTAGAAGATTGAGGGGAGATTTGATTGTGATAGAGGGGCATAGATAGACTAAATGCAAGCTGGCTTTTACCACGGAGATGGTGTGCGACTACAACCAGAAGCCATGGGTTAAGGGTGAAAGGTGAAATGTTAAGGGGAAATGTGAGGGGAAACTTCTTCACACAGATGGTTATCTGGGTGTGGAATGAGCAGCCAACACAAGTGGAGAATTCGAGCTGAATTTAAGGAGGTTTGTGTAGGTACCTGAATGGTAGGGTTGTGGGAGTGGGCAGTTTAAATAGTTTAGCACAAACTAGATTGTCCAAAGGGCCTGTTTCTGTGTTGGTACTTTTCTGCAAGGGCCTGAAATAATTCAAAGATTCACTCTGTGTCCATTGAACAGCTGTGTGGACCAACTATTCTTCTCAGCAGGAAATTTTTATAAGGCATTAAAACTGTGGCACTTTAAGTTAATAATACATATGGGAAAATTCCAGCTGCCCATTAAGAAAGACTATTTGTGTGAGAATGTTTCAGTTACTGTGTGGCCAGGCACCCATGCAGCTCAGCAGGAACAGGGAATAATACCAATGGAGAGAGCCAAACTGAGCCAGGTCACAGATTTGAGATGGCAGAAATGCCCCATTCCTATAGAAACAAGAAGAGCATCAGGGAATTGATGGTTATTCCAGATACCAGCACTGTGCCCAGTTAGAAGTTGATTTCTCTGTCCAACTTGGGTGGAACCTCACTATAACAGTGTGATGCTGGATCAAACCTTGGCAACTCAAGTAATCTCATCTGAAGTGTTGTCCTACTCCCGTTGATGCATTTTGTAAATCTTTTTACAGGTTAAAAATGAGAAGGAATTTGTCTCCCAGAAGCTCAAACATGGCACACCAGTTTTGCTGTCTCTGTCTAGATATTTAAGAGGTGAAGCAAGGGATTCAATCAACCTTCCTATCTGATCAGACTACGGGGCAGGATTCACTCAGTCATTTGACCAACTGGCACCTCCATTATTTTACACAGGGGAGAGCCCATTCTTCTGCTCAGGCTGTGGGAATGGATTCAGTCAGTCATCTCAACTGAAGGTACATCAGTAAGTTCACATTGGGCAAGGTCATTCACCTGTTCTGTGTGTAAAAAAAATATTTAGTCTGTCATCCCACCTGTGGACCCACCAGTCAGAAGCTGGTCATCTGCTAAATTTCTGGGGAAGGATTCACTCGGTCATCTGACCTAATGGCTCACCAGTCAGTTCACACAAGGGAGAAGCCATTCACCTGCTCAGACTGCGGTAAGGGATTTACTCGGTCATCTGACCTAAAGGTACATCAGCGAGTTCACACTGGGGAGAAGCCATTCACCTGCTCAGTCTGTGGGAAGGGATTCACTCGGTCATCCTACCTGCAGAATCATAAGCAAGTTGACACTGGGGAGAAGCCATTCATCTGCCTAGAATGCGGGAAGAAATTCACTTCGTCATCCAGCCTGCGGAGTCATCAGCGAGTTCACACTGGGGAGAAGCCATTCATCTGCTTAGAATGTGGGAAGAAATTCATTTCGTCATCCAGCCTGCTGAGTCATCAGCGAGTTCACACTGGAGAGAAACCGTTCACCTGCTCAGAATGTGGGAAGGGATTCACTCATTCATCCAGCCTACAGAGACACCAGCAATCTCACACTGGAGAGAAGTTGTTCACCTGCTCAGTCTGTGGGAAGGAATTCACTCAGTTATCCAACCTGCAGAGTCATCAGCGAGTTCACACTGGAGAGAAGCCATTCACCTGCTCAGAATGCGGGAAGGGATTCACTTTCTCATCGACACTTAAGGTACACCAGCGAGTTCACACCAGGGAGAAACCGTTCACCTGCTCAGACTGTGGGAAGAGATTCACTTTCTCATCTAACCTGAAGGTACATCAGGTGGTTCACACTGGGGAGTGGCCGTTCACCTGTTCAGTCTGTGGGAAGGGATTCATTAACTCAACTGAACTGATAGTTCATCAGCGAGTTCACACTGGAGAGAGGCCATTCACCTGCTCAGACTGTGGGAAGGGATTCATTAAGTCAGCTGAACTGAAGGTTCATCAGCGAGTTCACACTGGGGAGAGGCCGTTTACCTGCTCAGACTGTGGGAAGGGATTCACTTCCTCATCTAACCTGATGACACACCAGCGAGTTCACACCGGGGAGCGGCCGTTCACTTGCTCGAACTGTGGGATGAGATTCGCACGGTTATTCACCCTACAGTGTCACCAGCGAGTTCACACTGGGGAGAAGCCATTCACCTGCTCAGACTGTGGGAAGAGATTCACTCAGTCATCTGACCTAAAGGCTCACCAGCGATTTCACACCAAGGAGTGTCCATTCACCTGCTCGGACTGTGGGAAGGGATTCACTTTGGAATCGACTCTAGTGAAACACCAGCGAGTTCACACTGGGAAGAAGCCGTTCACTTGCTCAGTCTGTGGGAAGGGATTCGCTCAGTCAAGTAACCTGCGGAGTCATCAGCAACTTCACACTGGGGAGAAGCCGTTCACTTGCTCAGAATGTGGTAAGGGATTCACTATGTCATCTCACCTACTGATACACCAGCGAGTTCACACTGGGGAGAAGCCGTTCACCTGCTCAGAATGTGGGAAGGGATTCACTTGCTCATCCCAACTGAAGGTACATCAGCGAGTTCACACTGGAGAGAAGCCATTCACCTGCTCAGAATGTGGGAAGGGATTCAGTCGGTCATCCAGCCTACAGAGTCATCAGCGAGTTCACACTGGGGAGAAGCCATTCACCTGCTCAGAATGTGGGAAGAGATTCACTCGGTCATCCCACCTACTGAAACATCAGCGAGTTCACACTAGGGAGAAGCCGTTCACCTGCTCAGACTGTGGGCAGGGATTCACACTGTCATCCCACCTACTGAGACATCAGCGAGTTCACACTGGGGAGAAGTCGTTCACCTGCTTAGACTGCGGGAAGGGTTTCACTCGGATATCCAACCTGCAGAGTCATCAGCGAGTTCACACTGGGGTGAAGCCATTCACCTGCTCAGAATGCGGGAAGGCATTCACTCGGTCATCGCACCTACTGAGACATCAGCGAGTTCACACTAGGGAGAAGCCATTCATCTGCTCAGAATGAGGGAAGAGATTCACTGATTCATCCACCCTACAGAGACACCAGAAAGTTCACACTGGGAAGAAGCCATTCACCTGCTCAGTCTGTGGGAAGGGATTCACTCAGTCCTCCACCCTACAGAAACACCAGTCAGTTC
Organism: Hypanus sabinus; assembly: GCF_030144855.1. Classification (NCBI taxonomy): domain Eukaryota; kingdom Metazoa; phylum Chordata; class Chondrichthyes; order Myliobatiformes; family Dasyatidae; genus Hypanus; species Hypanus sabinus. The sequence goes on from NW_026779600.1 coordinate 9,266, forward strand.
ACACATTCTGAGCTATTCACCTGCTCAGAATGTTGGAAAGGATTCATTCAGTCATCCCAACTACTGGCACACCAGTCAGTTCTCATTGTTATTAATCCCTTGCTTTTGCTTGCTGAGGACATTCATTTTAAGAGAGAGAGTGATTAAGAAGGCAAATCAGTCTGGCTTGCAGCTTGTTTACATCACTCACAGCTTGTTTAGTTTTAACCGAGGAATCAGACACTCAGAGTCAGACGGAGTTAAAGGAGGAAAAATGGAAGTATCGAAACCAGGGAACTAGTGGCCAAGAGTCACTGTTTAGAGCTTTCCTATGCCCACAAGTGTGGGTTAAGTATTGATTCACCATGCATCGAATGTGTGGTTGTCACCTTGTTTGATCCATAGGTGTGGATCAGATTTAAGGTATCCTGTGAAGACTACTTTTGTGTTAACGCTTGGCGGGGTGTGGTGTGATAATACACTTGAAGATGATACCCCTTGTGACAAGTCACTTTCGGTGATAATTCGTATGTGGATTTGGAACGATGAAGCATAAAATCTACAGCAACTGTTCTCTCATTTTACTACAATGGAACCTTTGGAATTCGACGTAATTGCCTTCTCTCGACATTTACCCTGGATTACAAATATCTCTCTCTCGTTACCTATTCCGTGGATGAACTGAACTTCCATACTTTACCATCTCAAGACTCTCAAGCCTTGTTTCCCCCAAGCTCAATAGTTTGGGAGTTATATTTTGTTACGCCCCAACCTCTGAGGGGCCGAAGGGTACAACGTAGCCCCCTCCTTTTTGAGAATCGCAAGATCGCTATGAATTCAGGTCAGGAGACCCAGGAAATGAGAGAAAGACACGCAGAATCCACATGGGGTTTTTAATGTCCCAGCCCCTCAGCGATACAAAGCCACGGGAAATGGTCATTGTCACTTGGAGATGGAATAGTGTATTGAGTTCCGTACTATTTAGTTGAAGCCCTCAGGGAAAGAGCTGAGGGGGCTGGCTGAGAGATTGCATCATTCCAACCTGATTGACATCTGAGAACCTGTGAGTAACGATAAAAGAGGGTCTGGGGAACAACCCCTTTAGACGCACCAGGGAAACGATAGAAATCCCGTCTGTCCATCCTTGCCCGGATGACGAGTTTTCCACGGAACGGCTTAGCTAAAGGACCGACTACAAAAACAGAACTCTCGAAGGATTGACATCATAAAAAGGAAAGCCGGCAAGTTTAAAACATCTCTCTCTCTTGACTCCAACAAAAGGCTGCAGCCTGCACAAACTTGAGTGACTTTTATATTTCCATCGGACAATACATTATCTCCTAGACAACGATAGAATTTTTTCTTATTGATTATTATTATACCCGCGCTTTTAGAATTAGTATTGACGACGTATATTATCTGTATGTTTGCATTGAAATTATTTTTGTGTATATTTTTCAATAAATACTGTTAAAAATGGTACCATCAGACTTCAACGGACCTCTCTATCTTTGCTGGTAAGTAACCCAGTTATGGGGTACGTAACAACTTGGGGTTCTCGTCTTGAGATTTGACATCAAATTGGGAGGCCAGTGAATCGGGAAAAGGAGTCCAAACTTGCATCTGGTACACGGGTAGCCAGACGGGAAACCAGCAAAGATGGATGTGGATGAATTTATAGAAAACCCGACTCTGGAACCGCTAGAGGCGGCCACCAAATTGGACTTGATAAATATGGCGAAGGGGCTAAATCTCGCAGAGGTGAGGTTGTCAATGAAAAAGCCAGAGGTGCGAATGGCCATAACTCAGTATTGTATTGTGAAGACTGTGTTTACAGTTGAGGTATTGGAAAATATCCCTGAAAAGGTACCAGCTAGTGGGACGGCTCAATTATAGTTTGAGAAATTAAGGTTGGAATATGAAATTAAATTAAAGCAGCTGGAAGCAGCTGAGAAGGAGAAAGGCAGAGCTGAGAAGGAGAAAGAAAGAGCCGACAAACAAAGGGAGCATGCGCTCCAGCTAAAGGAGTTAGAGGTGAAACGGGAGCATGAGCTCCAGCTAAAGGGGTTAGAGGTGAAAAAAGAGCAGGACAGAGCTGAGAAGCAAAGAGAGCATGAAATTCAGTTAAAACAGCTGGAGGCAGCTAAAAAGGAAAAGGAGAGAGCCGAGAAGGAGAGAGAGAATGAGGAGGCAGAGAAAGAGGCAAAATGACTTGGATATGGAAAAGTTAAGGCAAGAGCGAAGAGCTCAAGGGTCAGACCGAGAGGAGCGGTTTAATGTTAGTCGGGAGTTGAGGTTAGTACCTTCATTTGAGGAAAGGGATGTTGAATGTTATTTCTTGCTTTTTGAAAAGGTGGCAGTGTATCAGAAGTGGCCCAAAGAGCAGTGGGTGGCGTTGTTACAAAGTGTGTTAAAAGGGAAAGCACAACGGGCATATGTGGCGTTGTCTATGGAGGAGGACGAGGCGGAGAATTATGACTAAGTAAAAGCGGCCATTCTCCGTACTTACGAATTGGTACCTGAAGCGTATAGACAAAAGTTCAGAAATCTAAAGGAAGGGTGGAATCAGATGTATACCGAGTTTACCTATGAGAAGGGTGTGCTCTTGGATTGTTGGTGTACAGCAGAAATAGTGGAAGAGGATTTTTGGCGTCTCGGGGAGGTAATTCTGATTGAAGAATTTAAAAGTGGTTTTTCGGAGGATATCCGGATGTATTTGAATGAGAAGCCTATTACGTCCATCTCCAAATTTGCTAGGTTCGCAGATGAATATGCCCTAACCCACAAGACAAAGTTTACCTCGAATAAAAGTTCCCAGAGAGATCGTGGGAACGATAGAGAAAGCCCGCTGGCTGAGGCAGAGTTCCCGCCGGCAGTTACTGGTAAGATTGGGGAGGAGAGGCAAGACAGCCAGAGATTTCCAGGCTTGACCTATTTTAATTATGGAAAGGGGGGACATATTGCATCTAGCTGCTTTGCTCCGAGGAAGGAGATAGGAAAGGGGAAAGCAGCAGTCCCTATTGGATGTGCCGTGATAATCAGTAAATCGACAAGAGAGCCCTGGGTAGACAGAGTACGAGAAGGGTCTGAGACTTGTATGTCAAATGGAACCGGGTCTGTGAGAGAGGGACACCCACCAGTTCCCGTGCGAATCTGGAGAGAGACGGGGGCTGAACTGTCATTGATTAGCCATAAGGTACTGGATTTTGGTCGCAAGATGGGAATGGTAGCTGTGAAAGGAATAGGAAAAGGGAAGGAAGTGGTGCCCTTGCATAGGTTCATTATGAATTGTGAGCTAGTCTCTGGACCAGTTGAAATGGGTGTGCGATCAGAATTCCCGAGAACTGACGCGGACGCCCTTCTGGGTAATGATTTCGCCGATGGTAGGGTTTGGTCAGCAATGAAGCTGACGAGACAGCCGGTGGAGGCCCCGCCCCAGATTCCAAGATCTATCCCGCATACGCGATCACTCGCAGCATGTCGAGAAAGGCAGCTGAGAACGAGAGCACTTTAAATCCAGCCAGTATCGAGTTGGCCGAGACGTTATTCCCAACCCTGTACCACGAGGGTTTAGAGGGTGGTAAAACTAAGAGTAGTAAAGTGAAAGAGAGTAAGAGAGAGGAGGTAGACCTGCCCTTAGCGAGGAGAAAAGTTCTAGAGGCACGAAATAAAGATGAGAAACAGACAGAGCTGTTAAAATGTCTAGGGTTGGACATGGATGATCTGTCTGGTTTGGCAGAACTGTTTGAAGAAGTGGAAAATTCTAACGGTGTTCCGGATGATGAAATGAGGGCAGTCCTAGATGAAAAGGGTACCCTTACCTTGAAGGAGTCTGCTGAGTTGGCAGATGAGGTTGTTTCAACCCATGGGGTTGAGTTTATTCCGGAAGGGAATTGCCCAGAGAGTAGCTGGGAGGAACAGGGGAATTTAGAATTTGGACCGGGTACGCATATTGAAAGCCTGGAAGAGGCAAATGTCTCGTTTCTGTGTGTCCAAGATGTGGATGCACGTGGTACTGAACCTAGTAATGGAGATCAGATAAAGTCTGAGGTATTTGATTCAGTTGAAAAGGAATGCAGTTCTTGTGGGTCAGATGGGCTTAGTTCAGTGAATAAAGGGTTAACCTTGATAATAGTGGGAAGTGAGAGTTCCCAGGTGTTTGTGCTCGAAGGTGTGTTTCAAGTTAATGAGGAGATCAAAGCTGGTGAGTTGAATATTATTATTGAAGGTAAAGGGAAATGTGTAGTTCCCATATTGAATGAAGAGAATTTAAAGGCTGTACTGATAACAGAAGCAGCAACCAAGCTACAGAGACAATGGCTTGGTACCACAAAGCCTGTGAATCAATTACAGGTTGAGTTGGAAGGTAAAGGAGCCCCACACGCTATTGTTATTCCAGAGTGTGGTGTGAAAAGGCAGAAATTGAAATGTTGTTTGAACAAAGAGTTTAAACTGAAAACTAATAGCCTGAAGGGTCCTGAAAAGGAAACTAGCAACTTGCGTAAAATTAAGGCATTGGGTGGAAATTCGGAAGATGGTCTAAGTTTGGAACACATTGTTGATAAAATAACTCCTATGAAAGGAGCGGGCGAAAGCCTATTTCACCAGGGTGCCCAAGATCACCACGAGGAAATTAACCGGAGAAGAGGCGAGGGTTAATGGGGACACCATTTTTAAATAGCAGAAGCCGGTTTTAAGGGATTTCGCCAAAGTATGTGAATAATAAAGACAACCCCCATGGAAGCTTGACTGTTAATTTTGATAGTAACATAAAGATTAGTATTTTGCATGAACTTTTGTAGTACACACATAAGCTAAGATCACAACTCTTTAGTTTTGTTTGCTGAAGGAAATAAATAAAAATAGGTGGTGTAACGTTCTCCTTCGGGTGTAACGGAACGCTGAATTCAACGTCGAGATAAACCACAGTCAATGAAACCAGTTTGCAGTAAGATTAACCATTTACTGTTCACTCTTCATATTAACATATGGTGAAAAAGCGTTGCTCTCACTGTGATTTCTAATGCCTGCAAAACAACTTCTGCTCAGGTGTGCCTCGTGGTGAGCCCCCACCCTCGCGTTAATTTCAAACCGGTACTTTCCCACAAGAAGCGGCGAAACCGGATGTGACGTCAGCGCATGCCGATATATTTTACATGCAATGAATATACTTTAAACACTTCTAATTCTAACTAGAAAACACTATCGAATGAATTACGAAGCGAAAATACTATAAACTAAATAACTGTCGTAAAGACAGCACACTCCCCGCTTGACCTTCGTAAGGTCATAATGAACAGAGTACAAAACTTAGTCTCTTAATCAGTCATTGGGTAGAAGTAGAATAACTTCTGTAACTGGCCTTTGGTAAATTTTCACATCGCCTTGGTCGGTAGTCTTCAATTCGATCTTCCTGACATGTCCATCCCCGCGAGGGAATCTGGCAGTGATTCTGGCCATTGGCCAGCGGTTGCGGGCGATTTGCTTGTCCCTGAGCAGGACTAAGTCTCCAACTTGAAGATTCCTGCGGGGTTCTGTCCACTTTTGTCTCTGTTGCAACAAAGGTAGATATTCCTGTCTCCAGCGAGACCAGAACTGATTTGCCAGAGCCTGTAAGTTTGGTGTCGAGAAGTATTGGTTGTCAGCTCTTTCATTCTTGACTTCATCACGGAGTCGCGAGGGTAAATTGTCTTCCTCGTATGGATGTGATGCAATCGTGACTCTCTGAGGTTCCTCGTAGCTGGGGAAGTTATCGAATACGTATGGAGAGGGGAGACGAGCCTGCCAGTCTGTTTGATATTGTACGTAGTCGCTTGTGCGTTCCAATCTGGTCCTTTCTAAAGTAGATCTTACTTCGGTCAGATCATGCGTCCCTTCAGCTTCTTCTATGTACTCTGCTTCCGCCTTGGCAGCTTCTTCTTCTCTTTCTAGCTGCAGCACTTGCAACTCTGTCGATATTTTTGCCATTTCCTTCTGGATTTCGGCTTCTCCGGCAGCCTTTTCCTTCCGGATTTCGGCTTCTCTGGCGGCCCTTTCCTTCTGGATTTCGGCTTCTCTGGCGGCCCTTTCCTTCTGGATTTCGGCTTCTCCGGCAGCCTTTTCCTTCCGGATTTCGGCTTCTCCGGCAGCCTTTTCCTTCCGGATTTCGGCTTCTCTGGCGGCCGCTTCACTTTGTCTGGCGGCCCTTTCCTTCTGGATTTTGGCTTCTCTGGCAGCCTTTTACTTCTGGATTTCGGCTTCTCTGGTGGCCTGTTCCATTTTCAAAACTGCTTCTTGTCTGGCGTAACGCAGTCGCATCCTGGTGGCTTCTGCCTTGGCTCTTGCCTGGGTGGACTTACTTGATGCCGCTCTACTGTCCTTGTCGCTGGGCGCCATCGACTTGATGCTGGATCGAGCTGACATTGCAGCACTTGAAACACCTGATAATGCCGCTTTTTCACTGTAACGTTCTCCTTCGGGTGTAACGGAACGCCGAATTCAACGTCGAGATAAACCACAGTCAATGAAACCAGTTTGAAGTAAGATTAACCATTTACTGTTCACTCTTCACATTAACATATGGTGAAAAGGCGTTGCTCTCACTGTGATTTCGAATGCCTGCAAAACAACTTCTGCTCAGGTGTGCCTTGTGGTGAGCACCCACCCTCGCGTTAATTTCAAACCGGTACTCTCCCACAAGTCGCGGCGAAACCGGATGTGACGTCATCGCATGCCGATATATTTTACATGCTATGAATATATATTAAACACTTCTAATTCTAACTAGAAAATACTATCGAATGAATTACTAGCGAAAATACTATAAACTAAATATAGACAGCACAGGTGGTTATTAAATTGAAGTCTGATGCTACAAGACTTTAGTAAGTTATAAGACTTTGAGTTATTAAAGGAAGTGAAAATGTAATCGTTAACAGTTTAGATGCCGAATTGAATGTATAACCTTATTACTCTGTAATGCAAAAAAAAGCTTTGTTAGATTCTAAAATCCTGTAAGACTCTGTATTACTAAAACGGTTTGAAACAAGAGGGTGTTACGCCTGTGCCCCAACTCTGAGCAGCAGAAGTGTACAAAGTAGCCCCCTCCTTTTTGAGAATCGCAGGATCGCTATTAATTCATGTCAGGAGACCCAGGATATGAGAGAAAGACACGCAGAATCCACATGGGGTTTGGAATGTCCTGGCCCCGGGAAACGGCCATTGTCTCTTGGAGACCTAACTGTGTATTCAGTACCGTACTATTTATTTGAAGCCCTCAGGGAATAAGCCGAGGGGGCTGGCTGAGGGATTGCATCATCCCAACCTGATTGACATCTGAGACCCCGTGAGTAAGGATAAAAGAGGGTCTGGGGAACAACCCCTTTAGACGCACCAGGAGAAACGATAAAAATCCCGTGACAGCGTTTAATAGTGACAGCCGGTGGTGACTCGTGTGTGTGTGTGTGTGTCCATCCTTGCCCGGATGACGAGTTTTCCACGGAACGGCTTAGCTAAAGGACCGACTTCAAAAACGGAACTCTCGAAGGATCGACATCATAAAAAGGAAAGCCGGCAAGTTTAAAACATCTCTCTCTCTCTCCTGACTCCAACAAAAGGCTGCAGCCTGCATGAATTTGAATAAGTTTTACATTTGTATCGGACAATACATTATCCCCTACACAACAATAGAGTTATTTCTTATTGATTATTATTATACCCGCGCTTTTAGATTTAGTATTGATGACGTATATTATCTGTATGTTTGCATTGATATTATTTTTCTGTATTTTTATCAATAAATACTGTTAAAAATGGTACCATCAGACTTCAACGGACCTCTATCTTTGCTGGTAAGTGACCCTGTTACGGGGTACGTAACAATTTACACACATATATACACATAACAGTGTTAACTTTTGTTTATCTTGCTTAAATTCCTTTATTATAAGTAGATACTAATAAAGATAGTGGTTTTAACATCAAAACTAGACTCCAGGAGTAGTCTATTGCTGCTGGTTCATTTCTAAAGCTTTAGATTCTAAATTTTTGTTCATAACAAAATTGGGGCCTGCATCTGGGATATGAACAAATTTGAGGGCGTGTTGATTAATTCATTATTGATTTCATTGGGGAAATCCCTTTTGATTTATTTGTGCGTGCAAAAACAGCAGCAATGGATGTTGATAAATGTCTGGAAGCACCAACTTCTGAGGCATTAGAGGACACCAGAAGGATCGTGTTGTTGTGTATTGTGAAAAGGTTTAAACTTGCTAAGGTGAAATTGACAATGAGAAAGGCACAGATGCAGAGGATTATAGCTGAACATTATGTATCTGAGGTGTGTTTAAAGTGGAGGAGTTGGAGGTGTTTCCTGAAAGTAAACCGAGTGAACTTGAGCTCCAATACAACTTAGAAAAGTTAAAGATGGAGGCTGCGGAAAGGCAGAGGCAGTTTGAGGCTAGAGAGGCAGAAAAACAGGGAGGAAGCATAAAGACAGAGGGTGTTCGGCTGGAGAAGATAGACAGATTACAGCAAAGGGGTCTGGTGTTAGACTCTGGTGATAAGTTTGAGCACAGTCGGGAAGTTAAATTGGTACCTCCACTTGACGAGGCAGAGGTTGATAAATACTTTCAGCATTTTGAGAAGGTTGCTCATAGTTTAAAGTGGCCAGAAAAGGGTTGGCCTATTCTCTTACAATGTGTAATTAAGGGGAAGGCTCAGCAAGCATATTCTGCCTTGACAGTTGATGAAGCAGCTGATTATGACCTAGTGAAACAGGCTGTGCTCAAAGCTTATGAGTTGGCCCCAGAATCATACAGGCAAAAATTTAGAAATTCAAGGAAATCTGTGAACCAGACTTATATGGAATTTTCTTGTGAGAAGTTTGTGTTTTGGCTGGTGCACATATAAAAATATAAATGATGATTTTAACCGCTTGAAAGAGTTGGTTGTAATTGAAGAATTCAAAAGGTGTGTCCCTGATGACATAAAGACATACGTAGATGAAAAGGATGCTGCTACATTGCAGGAGTCTGCTAGATTAGCAGATGAGTTTGTTTTAACTTATAATGTTAAATTTACCCAGAATAAGAGTTTCCAAAAGAGTAGCAGGGATCACCAGGGTAAACCAGAAATTAAAACTGGGACTAGTGACACGAGTAAGGATGAAGGGAAGCAGCTGAAGGAGAAATATTCTGGTCTTACTTGTTACTATTGTAAGAAGCTGCTCATATGATGGCTAACTGTTCTATCCTGAATAAGAAAAAGAAAAAAGGAGGCAGTCCCAAATGCCTATGTTCAATATGTTGAAGCACCTATAAACCGACAGGCTTCTGAACATTCTGTTGAAGGTCAGTTAAGAACTGAGAGGTCTGACCGAGTTAAGAACGGATTCGATCATTTTATGTCAGATGGGTTTGTATCTGAAGTAAAGGGACGGTCAACCCCTGTACCAGTGAAAATTCTTTGAGATACTGGGGCTTCTCAGTCACTTACATTAGACAGTGTTCTAACGTTTGGTGATGAGACTAACACTGGTGAGGTAAATCGTATTAAAGGCATTGGGAGCAGCATTTTATTAAAGGCATTGGGGCTTCTGTGCCATTGCACAAGGTAACTTTACAGTCACGGTTGGTTTCCAGATTGGATTATGCTCCAGTTTACCGGTGGAAGATGTTACTTTGCTGTTAGGGAATGACCTGGCAGATGATAAAGTTGTTCCTGCAGTGCAGTTGACAACTAAGCCAACCACTGATGACCGACAGATGGATTTTAACATTTATTCTTCCTGTGTAGTAACTCCCAAGTATGGCTAAAAAGTCTGCCAACGCAGACGGTTCTGTGCAGCATGATTCTGATACCCATGATAGTCAAAATCGGGATTCAGGTAATGCTGACCTGTCGGACTTTTCTGCCTTCAGTGTTTCAACAGGATTCAGGTAGTAAGTCTGATGAGAAAGACTTATCCCTGTCTAGAAAGGAGTTTATAGCAGAATAGAACCGAGACCCTGAGATTGAAGTTTTAAAAGAAACCGCTCTCTCAGATGATGATAATAAGAAAATGCAAGTAGGGTATTATCTCAAGGATGGACTGTTAATCAGGAAGTGGTGCCACCTGCTATACCTGTGAGTGAGGAATGGGCAATTGTTCACCAAGTTGTAGTTCCTAAAGTCCATAGGATAAAAATGTTAACTTTGGCCCACAGTATGCCCTTAGGTGGCCATTTTGGAGTGAATAAAACTGTAAACAGGATTATGAAGGAATTTTACGGCCTAATTTGAGGAAAGATGTTATGACCTTTTGCAGAACCTATCATACTTGTCAAGTTGTGGATAAGCCTAATCAGGTCACACCAATGACCCCACTCCAGCCTATACCTGCATTCGGTGAACCCTTTTCCAGTTATAGTGGATTGTGTTGGCCCATTGCCAAAGACTAAAGCTGGCCATCAGTATTTGCTCACTATTATGAGTACCTCATCCAGATTCCCAGAGGCACTACCTCTCAGGAATATTAAAGCTCAAACTGTGACGAAGGCTCTTGCCAAGTTTTTTTTTTACTCTGTTTGGTTTGCCTAAAGCAATCCAGTCTGATCAAGGAAGTAATTTTACATCTGGTTTATTCCAGCAGGTGGTTTATGAACTGGGAGCTAAAGGGATTACATCATCTGTGTACCATCCGGAATCACAATGGGCTTTAGATAGATTTCATTCCACCCTCAAAACAATGAATAGTACATACTTTGTTGAAAATGGAAAATAATGAGATGAAGGAATATAATTGCTTTTGTTCACAGTGAGAGAGTCAGTACAGGAATTAATGGGCTTTAGTCCATTTGAACTTGTACTTGGTCAGAGAGTGAGGGACCTTTGACCTTGTTAAAGGAACAGTGGATTGATGGGATGTACATGTTAATTTGTTAGACTATGTTTTGAAGTTCAAAAACAAACTACACCAGTCCTGTAGCCTAGCAAGACAAAACGTATAGATTTCTCAAAGCAAAATGAAGTTTTGGTTTCATAAACAGGCTTGTGAAAGAAACTACCAGGTGGGGGGGGGGGGGGCGGGTAAGGTGCTTGCTTTATTCCCAACGTGGATGAATCCACTTAAGGCGAAACTCAATGGACCGTATGAAATAGTCTCTCAAGTTAATGACGTGAATTATGTTATTGAGACACCCGACCGATGCAAACCAACACAGGTGGTACACATAAATATGATACAGACTTATTTTGACAAGCAGACACCATCTGTGGGTGTTGTTATCAAAACATATGAATCTGGCAACCCTGACAATGAAACAATTGACCCATCTGAGACATTTCACACGCCAAACGTGGTCCCAGTTAGGCTAATGAACTCGGTTGTTCAAGAAAGCATTGATAACAAGTTGGCTCATCTGCAGCCAAAACAACAACAACAGCTGAAGAAATTAATTCTGAAGTTTAAAGGTTTATTTCCCAATGTTCCCAAGCAAACCACGGTCGCAGTACACGACGTAGATTTCGGTCCAGCCAAACTGATTAAACAACACCCATATTGCACAAAGGTAGAAAAGTGTAAATTGGCTGAGCAAGAAATTGAATATATGCTGAACAATGGTATTATTAGGCCTGTGATTATGGACTGTGCCTCTAAGAACCATGTCTGTAAAAGAGAGAGAGAGAGACGAGAACAAGCAGCTTGTTACAGAGACAGATAGAGCGGAGGGCCTGCATGATGGACAGCTGGTGTTCAGCACAATGGTATTTAAAGGAGTGTTGCTGTTTGTTTCATAGGACACGCAGACACACAACGGCTAGTGGGAAGAGTTGTCACTGATGTTTTAAATGCCCACGGGGGGGTGGGGTGGGGTTGAGGATAAGTTAGGAGGAATCAGTCTGTGACTATTAGTGCATGTAAGAGCAACCCTGTGAAATCTGCTAGAAACCCTTGCCTGGGTTGGTAGATTGTTACTTGAAGACGGTGCTCTTAAGTTGGTCATGTTTGGCTAACTTGGAAGATTTGGAGGACATTGGAAGAGGGTCGACAACACCTGTTTGGATGCAAAATCTCTCACTCACTTCAATCCCGTGAACTGAATATCCTTACCACACCAGCGTAAGACTGCATCATTTACCAGCTAAGTTTGTGAAATATATCTTTACACCTATATATGCATAACACTGCTAGATTTTGCACTGATTATGGAAAGGTAAATACAGTAACAAAAACAGATGCATATCCTATCCCTAGGTTGGATGATTACATTGATAAGGCTGGAAAGGCTAAATTTCTTACAAAGATTGATCTGTTGAAAGGGTATCGGTGTGTTCCATTGACCGACAGAGGTAGAGAAATTTCCGTGTTTGTGACACGTTCTGGGTTGTACGAATACAATGTTTTGCCGTTTGGAATGAAAAATGCTCTAGGAACATTCCAGAGAATGATTGATTCTGTAATTCGAGGGTTGGAACACACAGATACTTGTACTAATGACGTTGTCACAGGGAGAGACACTTGGAATGACCGTATCTCTGCAGTAGAAAAGCTGTTTGACAGGCTTTCCCAGGCCAACCTTACAGTTAACTCACCTAAGAGTGAATATGGCTATGCCATTGTGACCTATCTTGGCAATGTTGTAGGTCAAAGCAAATTGGTTCCTGTTCAGGCAAAAGTCCAGGCAATTTTCTGAAGTTTCTATTCCAACTGGTAACAAGGCTCTTGGAAGTTTTCTGGGAATGGTTGGATATTATTGTAAGTTCCGTAAGAACTTTGCTGGTATCGCTCTTCCGCTGACTGATCTCCTGAAGAAGGGTGGCAAGTTTGTTTGGACCAAGTCTTGTCAGGAGATTGATTGAAAATTATTATTTGAGATTAGGCCAATCAATGTAGTGTCGTCAACAAGTTTAATTTGCAGATTGGAGCTGTGAGTGGCGACACTAGTCGTGGGTGCACAGAGAGTAAAGAAGGGGGCCAGGGAGACAACCCTGTGGGGTATGTGTGCTGAGGGTCAGAGAGACAGAAGTGAGGGAGGCCACTCTTAGCACCTGCCGGCGATCTGACAGGAAGACCAGGATCCAGCTGCACAAGGCAGGCTGTGGTCTCTGAGCTTCTTGTCGACACTTCACGCCTTGGTATGGCTACTGCTCTGCCCTTTACTGCAAGGAACTGTAGAGAACTTTGGAGAGCCGAGAACATCAGAGAAACAAGCCTCCCCTCCATTGACTCTTCCTACACTCCCCCTACCTCAGAAAAGCAGGATATGAACTCAAAGTTCCTCACAACCTGGACATTCTTGCTGCAAACCTGCTCTCCCTTCAAGGAAGCTATACAAAAGCCTTAAAGTGCGTAACACCAGGCTCAAGGTCGGCTTCCTGTCTGTGGCTATAAGCCAAATGAATGATAAAATGGACTCGACGTGACACTGCACCATATGTCTATCTGCACTGCACTTTCTCTGCAGCCATAATGCTTTGTTACAGTTATTGTCTTGTCGTATATCAACTCAATGTACTGTCATAATGTATTGATCTGTGTGGATGGTACGTCAGGCAAGATTTTCACTGTAGCTCAGTACGTGATGATAATAAACAATATCCCCATTTTAATTGTGTGGAAACATTAGACAGAGTGAGCTTCTGCTTTGGAACCACAGAAGGAAACTTAACAGTTGCCTTTTCTGAGGAATGCAAATAAATAAAAAAGGCTTCAACCTCGCATTACGATCTGCGGTAACTGGGATCGTGACGGGTGGAGGGTCTCCCATATCAATATCAGAATCAGGTTTAATAGCACCGGCATATGTCATGAAATTTGTTGCCTCTGCGGCAGCAGTAGACCCTGATTCATATTAAATAGATAAATTATATATGTAGTACAAAGAATGTAATAAACTTTTAATTGTGTGGAACTATTTGACTGACTGGGTTGTTGCTTTGTAAATTCTGCAGTGAAGCTTAGCTGAACTGTACACATTTATGAGAAGCTCAGATAAATCAAAAGGCGAAATTCTCACATAAATGGGTCACATATCCAGAAACATCGGCTGCACTTCAGCAGGTGAAACAGTGGGATGAAACATGCTGAACGTATTGCAGGAAGAGAACATTGTCCACCCACAACGAGAGGAAGCGACAGATCCGGATCTCACTGCCTTGGCTGAATGGGTGAAAGATGAAGCTACACGTACATGTAGAGCAGTGACCCGCTGATGCTGCAGATCTGCAGAGAAACGTGAACAGGAAACGGGATCAGGTGACGGGTGGAGGGTGTCCCACCTGAACCAGTGTCTCCGCTCCTCACCCTCACATACTGCCCGCCCCATCCGCCGCATTTCCCACATTATTTAATATTTACATCAGAAACATCCCATTCCCTCCACCGCTATGGTCACGAAGTCATGGGCTCGATTGACATCACGGTACAACACACAAATCAGACCCAAACAGGAAGTGCGCAGGTTTCATTTAAATCAGTCTATTCACATTCCTCCAGCCTCACTGGACAGGAACACTGAGACATCAAGTGAGAAACAGCAGGAGGAGGCCATTCAGCCCCTCTAATCATCAACAAGATGGCGGCTGCTCTGCCATCTCAGCCACATGTTTCTGCCCGATCCTCATTTCCTCGATCCCTTCGATCCCCACACATCTGCCGGACTCTGTTTTATGTGAGGACGATCACTGAGTCTTCACCGCCCTCTGAGGTGGGAATTTACAGACATTTACCACCCTCAAAGTGGAGACATTCCCCCTCCGCTCAGTCTGGGACAGTCCATCCCCTTTTTCAATGACTGGGATCCCTGGTTCAACTGGTTATGATGTTGTGCATTTCAAAGTGTTCACCTCAGTCCTGGATTCTCTAAGTGAAAGGATTATCACATTTAGTCTTTCTCCATATGATGACCCACCACTCCAGGGATCAGTCTGGTGAATCTTCATTGCACTCTCTATAACAAATACGCTCTAACCTCTTTGTTAATCCTCTGTGGAATTAATTACCATCTTCTGCAGCCCCGTGTTACACCAAACACTCACCTCCCCCCCGTCACTGTTTCCACCTTCCCACCTCCCCCCTCACCTGGATCCACCTCTCACTCCCCAGCTCATGCCCCATCCCCAACCCTCACCTCTTTTCTCTGACCATTTCCCGTCCACTCTCAGTCCAGAGGGAGGGTCCCGGCCCGAAATGTCGACCGTGCTTCTCCATATAGATGCTGTCTGGCCTGCTGTGTCCCACCAGCATTTTGTGTGTATTATCTGCAGACTTGGCCTCTCCGTTGTCCCTCCCGCCTCCGATCACAGGATGCGCTGTAGGGACCTCCGGCCACTGGCGACGATGTGTAGACCTCCGGCCACCGGTGGTGCTGCGGAAAACCTCTCGTTAAACGCATGCGCAGTGCCGACTCCGGCTGTTGCGAGTTCTCCGACTAGAGCGGGGGTGAATGGGGTCTGACCTCGGCGGATTTCTGTACATTGGGGGCCACTTGCTTTGGGAAAGGGCCGGACCCGAGCTCTGCCGGACGGCTGCAGCAGGGGTGCAATGCCAATCTTTTAGCTGTACGAGCGGTGATTGATTAGTTTGTGGCCTCTGTTAGAACGGCTAAAGTTATACAGCTCATGGTACATGCACTTGCTGTTTAACTCTTCGAGTGATTATACAGAAAGTTTGAAGTCAGTAACTTTTGTTGTATTTCTGTTTCAGATAATGGAAAATTGCTAGTTTTTCTGAAATCGACCTTCCGCCTGGGCCACGAATTTATCAATCACCCCTTGTATGTCACACCTAATTTGTGTACCTGCTCCTTTCATGTACTGGGTAACTTCCTTGCACCATTCATGTGATCAGCACGTACACAAATTGGGCTTTTTATAATATCAAACTCTAAACAAAGAAATATATATGAATTCCAGAGCTCCACAGAAATACGGTGATAGTTAAGACATTAACAAGATTATAGCCAATCACTGCATTTCAGTATATAACTGGTACAATAAAACAAATAACACTTAATTTAATAATATGACAAAGTATTGCACAGTTGCATTCACTAATAATCATAAAATATAATTACCAAGCAAGTGGAGTAACGTCGTTTGCTTAGAAGCCATAGGGTTATAAGTGAGAAAAAATTACTTTTGTATTAGCGAGTAATCCACGGACCACCACAGTCACGGCTCCAGGATTTCACCAAAAACTATCGAACATCTTATCTTAATGTTATTAGTGGCATTCCCCACACCCCCATCCACCAACCCCTGTCCCCAACCCCCACTTCTGTAAAATGCCCTCTATTTAATATGCGGCCGCTGTTAAATTCCCCGCTTGTTTAATTTGACTTTTTTTTACAGAGGTGCTGGAGTGGTGCTCCGGTGAGCTCCGGCAGCACTGCACCCCTGTTTCGATCCAAGTAACATGGCCCCGGGGATCAAGCTGCCCGGGTTTATGAGGTGTTGAGCGAGTATTTCTGGTCTGGGATCTAGTGTTTTTTACAGATGTGCTGGAGTGGTGCTCCGGTGAGGTCCGGAGGTGCTCTGCACCCCTGTTTAGATCCAAGTAACATGGCCCCGGGGATCAAGCTGCCCGGGTTTATGAGGTGTTGAGCGAGTATTTCTGGTCTGGGATCTAGTGTTTTTTGACAGAGGTGCTGGAGTGGCGCTCCGGTGAGCTCCGGAGGTGCTCTGCACCCCTGTTTAGATCCAAGTAAAATGGACCCGGGGATCAAGCTGCCCGGTTTATGAGGTGTTGAGCGAGTGTTTCTGGTCTGGGATCTAGTGTTTTTTACAGATGTGCTGGAGTGTTGCTCCGGTGAGGTCCGGAGGTGCACTGCACCCCTGTTTAGATCCAAGTAAACTGGACCCGGGGATCAAGCTGCCCCGGTTTATGAGGTGTTGAGCGAGTGTTTCTGGTCTGGGATCTAGTGTTTTTTTTTCTGGAGTTTCTTTGGACGCAATGCAGCTAATCTGAGGAGAAAATGAGTTTGTATTCCATCCCTCACAAGGACAGGCTGTGAGTAAATGGGCTGTTCTGTGTTTGAACAACTGGAAATAGATCTGGGGGGGGGGTTCAGTGTTTGAACTGTGTTTGCAAATTCCTCCTTGCTGTCACCTGTCTGTCAGACAGTGGAAATCAAACAGACACTCAGGTTACTGGAGATCTGCACAAAAATGATAAATTTTGAATCCATTCTGACAAATGATTGTGAACCTGAATCTTTAAATTTGTTGCTATCCCCACAGCAGTTCCTTACTTTTGAGGGATTTTGGTGAATCCAGTTTCTTTTTATTGCTTTCACTCTGGAATGGTTTAAATCTCCTGATTGTCTGTTATGATTGGGATTGTGTTCAGTGCAGTTGTTGCTAACAAGGTACACGTGAATAATCTCAGGGATGATGGGCTTTATGTATGAGGAGCATTTGATGGTTCTGGACCTGTGCTCAATGGAGTTCAGAGGGACGGTGGGAGTTGCGGAGGGATGTGTGGTTAAGTAAACCTACCGAATGCTGGAAAGCCTGGATACAGTGGACATGGAAAGGATGTTTCCATTAGACAGAGAGTCTGTGATCTGACAGCACAGGCTCAGAATAAAGATACTTCCCTTCAAAACTGTGATGAGAAAAACAATTTCAGCCAAAAGATGACTGATCTGTGGAATTTGTTGTCATAGAGGTTGGTTGAGGCTGCTATTTGGGTATATTTATGACAGAGATTAATATATTGATGATTGCTAAGTAGGTTCAGGGTTACAGAAGGAAGGCAGGAATATGGTGTTGGAATAAATCTCCGCCATGGTTGAGTGGTGGAGCAGACTCGATAGATCGAATCATCTAATTCTGTCCCGACATCTCATATCTTACCATGACTGAACAATGACTCCTTCCTATCCCATATCAGGTTCGGTGACGTGTCAGGGACAATTACAGATTTGTTCACTGAGACCGTTATATTTGTCTTCAATGTTTAGATTTCAGCAAGCAGAAATATTTTGTTCTCATTTGTATTGTTAACATGCTTCATTATCGTTCGTGTTAAAGTTAGACCTGCGGTGAGAGATTTATTGGAAGAAATACCCACAACTGGAAGCAAACCACGAATGAAGATGAGGGAGCAGCAGCAAGCGAACCAGCACGAGGACTGAGAGCACCGACTAGAGAGAAACCCTTTTGACTCAGGGTTTCCATTGATTCAGTCGGGAACAAGTCTGGTGAGTCTCATTTACTCAAACACTGGTCCTTTAGACGTCACAAGCCGTATATTCCGGAGTATAAGCCGACCCCCATTTTCAAGGTTAAAAAAGGGACTTTTTCATGTTACCTTTGTATAAGCTGTCCCCTTTTATAAAGGTTTTTGATTTAACCAGAAACAATGCCTGTACTCAGCTTTGCAGGATCCGGAACCTGAAATTTTTGTGAACCGGTACCTGCTAAGAAAACAGGCTTACACAGTGAAGAGCGTTATCAGCAAATTCTTAATAAATAAATCAGGGAGGAAACTTTTGGATTAGGTCACCAATGGTGAAGAAGCCTCTGAAATATTACCCCCACAAAACCATTTTGCACCGATCGTAATCTCGTTAAAACATAACACGGGGTGGCGGGATCAGTACATGTATTCAGTATTGAGTTTGCGACCGCCATGTACAAAAGATTAAAACGAGTGCGATATGGTGCTGGCTTCAAGCTGAAGGTTGTTGATTTTGCCAAAGGAACAAATAATTCTGCAGCTGCTAAGAAGTTTAGTGTAAACGAGAGAGAGTGAGAGAGTGGAGAAAGGCAGAGGACACGCTGAGGGAAATGCCAAAGATGAAATGTGCAAACCACGGGAAAACACGCCAGTGGCCAGAACTGGAAGAAAATGTCTTAGAGTGGGTGAATCACCAGCGATCATCCGGATACATTGTTACCAGAGAAATGATACGAGTTCAATGGGACGAAAAACACCATGAGGTCAGTGAAAATTTCAAAGCTACGCGAATTTGGTGCACCCGATTTATGAATAGACTCGATCTTGAGACAAAAAACAAAGATTACTCAGAAAATTCCTGCGAGGTGTTGTTGTTTACGTTCAAAATCGCTGCTGGATGGACAAAGTGGGTTAAAGAGGTGTGGCGTTGACATTCGGAAGGTTTTGGGAAGGAAAAGTCGCTACTTGTCTGGGACGTGTTCAAAGCGCACTTGTCAGGTGAGACAAAAGCAGCACTGAAAGCTGAAAACACAGAGATTGCAGTCATCCCCAGTGGTTTGATCTCCGTGCGCCAGCCACTAGATGTGATTTTAAACAAACCAAAGAATTCATGCATTGAGAGTGGAACGAATTTAACTCAAAAACAACCAATAAATCCGACCTGTCTTCCCTGTATTCGTTTTTCCAAAGTTGGCACCCTCTGTAACAGCCGACCTCCTGATTTTAGGACCAAAATTTGGGGCCTAATTCTCGGCTTATACATTGGAATTTATGGTATCTGTACAAAATAAAGTAGGGAATAGTTGAGGTGAGAATGAATGTATCAGTTAAGTCTCTCAGACCCAGTTGCAATAATGTACTGTCAGTGTCCCAGCTCTTTTAAGTCACTCACATTCCCTCAGTGTTTGCTCATTTGAAGAACTTGTATCTTCTGAAGTAGCTTTTGGTCGGTTCTGAGTGTGGAGAGGGAAAGAGGGGTGTTTATATTTACTATCCTGCAAAAAGGAGGTAATTGTTTACAATTACCTGCTGCAGACTCACTGCCCATACCCTGTACATTCTCAACCAGATTATTGACATAGATGACAAGTAGCAATGGGTGTCACCCTGGGGAGCTCCAGGAGGCACGGGCCTTGACTCCAATAAACCGCCTCCCATCATCACCAACACACACAAAATGCTGGTGGAACACAGCACAGCAGGCCAGACAGCATCTATAAGGAGAAACACTGTCGACCACTGGTGCTTCCCCCCTCCCCCTTTCTCTCTCCCTCAGCCTCCCGTCCCATGATCCTCTCCCTTCTCCAGCTCTGTATCACTTTCGCCAATAATGTTTCCAGCTCTTAGCTTTATCTCATCCCCTCTGGTCTACTTCTATCATTTCGCATTCCCCCTACTACTTTCAAATCTCTTAGTATCTTTCCTTTCAGTTAGTCCTGACGAAGGGTCTCGGCCCAAAACGTCGACAGTGCTTCCCCTTATAGATGCTGCCTGGCCTGCTGTGTTCCACCAGCATATTGTGTGTGTTGTTTGAATTTCCAGCAACTGCAGATTTCCTTGTGTTTGCTCCCATCATCACCATCTGCTTCCTACCATCGAGCTGTTCCCAGACTCTGGGCTCTGTGACAAACACAATGGTAGCAGCAAAATTAGACAGTGATTAATATAAAGAAAGATTTGTTGTTTCCTGAAAGCTGTCTGATGCAATGGACCAGATCCGTCCTTGCTTATCTGCCCTAGAACGCATCCTCCCGGGTCACACTGTGTCTGATAACCCACATCCCCAACCTCCCTCACCCCGTCAGTAGCCCCACAACCTTCCCACCATTTACCCCACACCCGTCCATGTAGACAGATCCTCGTCACCGACATCCACTCTCACAGCTTGGGGAACCACAACGAACTGATCCTACATTCCCGGCCCAGACGGTGCAGCCGCCTGGCTCGGTCCAGGCCCTTTCCCACTGCAACCGCCCTTCGATTTACACAAACCCGAGATCAGCCCCTTCCTCATCGCCGCCCAACCAGGCTCAGAGCTCGTTAAGAAGCCTCATGTGGCACTTTGTCAAAGGTCTGAAAATCCACGTACACAATATCTACCAATTCTCCTTTGTCCACCCTGCTTATTTTTTCGCAAAGCATTCCACCAAATTTATCAGGCAACCCTTCATTGCCTATTCCAATGGGGGTGATCCTGAGGCTGAGCCAGGATCCTCAAGTGTGGCACAAAGTCGGCCAAGTAGCAACAACCACTCCAACTCTCGTCCTCCCTCGAGAACCCGTCTGGTAGGGTGTGGTTCCATGCCGCTGCCCTGTTCTTTCTCCCGGCAGCCAGGGGTAGGCCCTATTCCCACAAACCCAATAAGTTCCATTTAGTGGTCCAGGGGTATCATAAGCTTGACTCTTGGAGTTACTACTTCCCACTTGATGGGGTGCACTCTCGTTCTAGTTACACCAACAAGTAGTACTAGCCACTGCTGGAGATGTAACTCTTATCCCCGGCCATAGCTTGGAGGGGTCTTGTGGAGGAGATCTACGACTCCAACCCTCAAAGCAACACCATCCCCAGTCTCAACTTCCAGACCTGGATATGGTGCCATTGACAATGCTACCATTACGGCTATCAGAAAACACCAGATCTGAATTTACTTCGCTAGTATTCAGGGCACCACTGATATGGGGATCATAGTCTGACCCTGTTGGGGAATTTCATCACATACCCAACATGCTCCCCGCTCTACGTGCTTAGCGTAGGTGTGGTAGAGGGACAGGAAACTGTTAAACTGGGGGCCTCCCAAGACAGGGGCAGGTTCCCTTAGAGTCATTAAAATCAGCATTAACCAGTACATTATTCAGTCTTATCAGTTCCGCCAGTAACTTGTTTACAGTCCGTTCGATGTATCCGCCGGAGCTGCCCTTCCACCATCACTGCAGGAGGTGTTGTCAGTAGCACTTGGTACAGTCCTCTCCAGTTCAGTCCCAACTTCTTATCATCCCAGTTCTTGAGCAGGACAAAATCTCTAGGCTGGATGGTGGAGTAGTCACCTTTAGTTGGGGTTTCGTCGTCTCGATAGGCCTGTCGTACCTGTGAATGCAAGCTTTGGAGAGTGTTAGTTACTTTGCATAAGTATTTTCCCATCTCCTCCCCCAAGGTATGCATATCCAATGTTGCAGGTAAGCGCTCAGGGAGGAGCGGCAGACAAGGTCGGGGTCCCCATGGGGTTCTCATGGGCTTCCCATAGATGATTTCTGCCGTTGATAGCCCTGTCTAACTTGATAGCGTGATTCTCATATGGAATAGGACTAAGGGTAAAACCTTCAATCTGGTCAATCCAGTTTCTTGGGTAAGTTTTGCCAACTTATCTCTCAAAGTACCATTGGCTCGTTCCACTATGCCACTGCTTTCCGATGATGGGTGCAGTGGAACTGCTGTTTTATAGCAAGTTCTTTACAGATTTCCTCATTTATTTTGGCCCATTGTCCTTGCTTATTTCTGGAAGTCCACAGTGAGGAGTTATTTAGCAATATTTTCACAACAGTCATCGTGGTATTATGAGTTGTAGGAACAGCTCAGCCTTCTGGGCGGAGACGACCGCTTCAAAAGTGGCCTGCTCAATTACACTGGCATGCAAAAGTTTGGGCACCCCTGGTCAAAATTTCTGTTACTGTGAATAGTTAAACGAGTAAAATTTGAACTGATTTCCAAAAATGGTGACACATTTCTTTCATATTTTGAGTAAGAAAGCTTTTTTATTTCCATATTTTATAGTTTCAAAATAACAAAAAAGGAAGAGGGCCCAAAGCAAAAGTTTGGGCACCCTGCCTGGTCAGTACTTAGTAACTCCCCCTTTGGCAAGTATCACTGCTTGTGAATGCTTCTTGTAGCCAGCTAAGAGGCTTTCAATTCTTGTTTGGGGGATTTTCGCCAATTCTACCTTTGCAAAAGGATTCTAGTTCTGTGGATTCTTGAGCTGTCTTGCCTGCACTGATCTTTTGAGGTCCATCCACAGATTCTCGATGATGTTTAGGCCGGGGAACTGTGAGGGTCATGGCAAAACCTTCAGCTTGCGCCTCTTGAGGTAGTCCATTGTGGATTTTGAGGTGTGTTCAGGATCATTATCTTGTTGTAAAAACTATCCTCTTTTCATCTTCGGCTTTTTTACAGACAATGTGATGTTTACTTCCAGAATTTGCTGGTATTAATTCTTTTCTTTACCAGTAAAAGGTTCTTGCAATTCAGGAAAGTACAGTTCTCATACCAGGCAGTGATGCAGCCAGTCAGGATGCTCTCAATTGTGTTCCTGTAGAAAGTCCTTAGGATTTGGACTCAGCTCCCGAATTGCTCCCAGAAACTCCAGCCATTGCTGCTCCATTGCCACTCCTACCTTTTCCCTTCCAAACAAGTTCGGCCAGCATCTCTGTCATAGAAACATGGAGAAGTTCAGTATGGAAACAGACTATTTGGCCCATCTAGTCAATGCTGAAAATACATTCAAGCTGTCTAATGCATCTACCTGCACTGGGACCATCGCCCTCCAAACACCTACCATCTAGGCTGCCATTCAAACTTCTTTGAAACGGTGAATCCGAGCTAGCGTGCACCACTTGTGCTGGCATTTCACTCTGCACTCTCATGGCCAATTCATTTTCCACATGTTCCCCATAAATTTTCACCTCCCCACTTACCCATAAACTCTGGTTGTTGTCACACTTAACATCATTTGAAAAGCCTGTTTGTATTTACCCATCTATACCCTTATATTTTGTCTACACTGAAACATAGAAAACCTACAGCACGATACATGCCTTTTGGCCCACAAAGCCGTGCCAAACATATCCTTACCTTAGAATTACCTAAGCTTACCCATAGCCCTCTAATTTTCTGAGCTCCATGTGTCCATCCAGGACTCTCTTAAAGGACTCTTTCATTTCCGCCTCTACCACCGCCTCTGGCAGCCAATTCCACACACTCACCACTCTCTGTGTAAAAAAAAAACTAACTAACTTCTATAGTTCTAACAAATCTTCAAAGCAAAGTATATTTTCCTTGTTTATCTTTAGAGCCTTTTTTAGGTGTAGAAGATGATGAGGGGCATTGATCGTGTGGATAGTCAGAGGCTTTTTCCCAGGGTTGAAATAGCTAACACAAGGGGGCACAGTTTTAAAGTGCTTGGAAATGGGTACCGAGGGGATATCGGGTACGTTTTTCACACCGAGAGTGGTGCATGCATGGAATGTACTGCTATCAGCGGTGGTAAAGCGGATAAAATAGGGCTTTTTTTTAACAGCCTCTTAGTTAGGAACATGGAGCTTAGAGAAATAGAGGGCTATGCTCGAAGGAAAATCTACGCAGTTTGTAGAGTACGTTACATGGTTGGCACAACATTGTGGGCCGAATGGCCTGGAATATGCTGTAAATATCTATGCTCTATGTTGAACAGCAAAATAACTTTTCTTCTTTAATTGGTACAGGGTCCCTGATTTTATTGCCGCTTTTTCACACTCCCTTAGACGCTTTGTCCATCTCCTGAGTAAATAGAGATGAAAAAATATTTAACATCTCCCCCATCTGCTTTGGTTCCACACATGGATTGCATTCCGGTCTTCCAGACGACCAACTTTCTGCCTTACAATCCTTTTGCTCTTAATCTGTTTTTGTAATCCCTGAGGATTATCCTTCATTTTTTTTTGCGACAACAACCTCATGCTGTTTTTTAGCCATCCTGATTTATTGCTTGTGTGTCCTCTTGAATTTTTTATACTCCATTAGAACTTGCCTGCCTATCCCTGTTATGCAACTCCATTTTGTGCTTCACCAGGGTCTCCATATCTCTTGAAATCCAAGGTTCCCTACAGTTTTTATCTTTACCTTTTATTCTGAGAAGCATATACCCAATTTGTACTTTCAAAATTTCACATTGAAGGCCTCCCACTGACCAAGCACACCTTTGCCATAAAGCAGCCTGTCCCTGTCCACAGTTGCCA
Organism: Hypanus sabinus; assembly: GCF_030144855.1. Classification (NCBI taxonomy): domain Eukaryota; kingdom Metazoa; phylum Chordata; class Chondrichthyes; order Myliobatiformes; family Dasyatidae; genus Hypanus; species Hypanus sabinus. The sequence continues at coordinate 33,873 of NW_026779600.1, forward strand.
GATCCTAGTGTCTTAATTCCAGGTGTTGATCCGCAGCATGGCGTTGTGCATGGTAGGTCATGTCTAACCAATCTTACAGAGTCTCTCGAGGAAGTTATTAGGAAAGTGGATGAAGGCAAGACACTGAATGTAGTCTACATGAACTTTAGCAAGGCACTTGACAAAGTCTCACATGGGAGGTGGGTCAACAAGGTTCAGTCACTCAGTATTCAAGATGAGATAGTAAATTGGACGAGACACTGTCTTTGGGAGAAGCCAGAGTGTGGTAGCAGATGGTCGCCTCCCTGACTGGAGGCCTGTGACTAGTTGTGTGCCATAGGGATCACTGATGGATCTGTAGTTGTTTGTCATCTATATCAGTTATCTGGATGATGGTGTGGTTAGCTGGATCAGCAGATTTGTGGATGACACCAAGTCTGGTGGTGTAGTGTTCAGAGAGGAAGACTGTCATGGCCTGCAGTGTGAACTGGACCAGCTGCAAAGCCCAGGATAGGTCTGACACAGTGACTGGTCCGGCACTGAGGAGTGTTGTTGAAGAAAGGGATTTGGGAATACAGGTCTATATTTCACTGAAAGTAGTGTCACAGTTCGATAGGGACAGAATGAAAGATTTAGTCACATTGGCTTTCATAAACTGAGGTACTGAGTACAGGAGATGGATGTTATGTTGACTTTGTACAAGACATCGGTGAGGCCTAATTTGGAGTATTGTGTGCGGTCTTGGTCACCTGCCTACATGAAAGATGTAAAAGAGGTTCCGAGAGTTCAGAGAAAATTCACAAGGATGATGCCAGGTCTGGAGCACTTGGGTTACAAGGGGAGACTGAACAGGTCAGGACATTATTTCTTGGAATATAGAAGATTGAGTGGAGATTTGTTTGTGAAAGAAGGGCATAGATAGGGTAAATGCCAGTTTGCTTTTTCCATTCAGATGGGGTGAGACTACAACCAGAGGCCATGGGTAAAGTGTGAAAGGTGAAACGTTAAGGGAAACATGAGGGGAAACATCTTGACACAGTTGATCATCTGGGTGTGGAATGAGTAGTCAGAACATGTGGTGCATGCGTGCTTGATTTCAGCATTTAAGAGGTTCGTATAGTACCTCGATAGTAGGCCTACGGGAGTAGACAGTTTGAATGGTTCAACATAAGCTAGATGGGCCAAAGGGCCTGTGTCTGTCTTGTACTTTTCCATGACTGTGACAAGTACCTGAAATGATACTAACATTCACTCGAATTCTGTGCAGACCAACAATACTGTACAGCTGAGTGGGAGATATTTACATGGCATTAAAACTGTGGCAGTTTAAATTAACAGTACATTAAAGAAATTCCATCTACGTGTCAAGAAAGACTATTTGTGTGAGACTGACTCAGTTCCTGTGGGGCCAGGCAGCCATGCAGCTCAGTGGCAACAGGGAATGACACCAATGGAGAGAGTCAAACTGAGCCAGGTCACAGATTGGAGACGGCAGATATGTCCCATTCTTACAGAGACAGGAAGAGCATCAGAGAGTTTGATAGTCATTCCAGATACCAGCACTGTGCCCAGTTAGAACCTCACTGTAACAGTGTGATGCCAGATTACACCTTGACAATTCGAGTGATCTCGTCTGAAATTTTGACCCACACCCACTGATGGATTTTCTAAATCTTTTGACAGGTGAAAAACGACAAGGAATTTGTCTATGGGAATTCAAACACAACACACCAGTTTTGCTGTCTCTGCCCAGATACTTAAGAAGTGGAGCAAGGGATTGAATCGACCATCCTTCCTACTCAGACGGTGGAGAGGGTTTCAGTCGATCATCTGACCGACTGGCATGCCCCTCATTTTACGCAGGGGAAAGGTCGTTCGCCTGTTCAGACAGTGGGAATGGATTCACTCGGTCAAATCAATTGAAGGTACATCAGTGAGTTTGCACGCGGGCAAGGCCATTCACCTGTTATGTCAGGCTTCACTGGCATTCACACCGGCAGAAGCTGGTCATCTGTTGAATTTGTGGGGAAGAAATCACTCGGTCACCTGACCTAATGGCTCACCAGCGAGTTCACACCAGGGAGCAGCTGTTCACCTGCATGGACTGTGGGAAGGGATTCACTTCTTCATCTCAACTGAAGCTACATCAGCGAATTCACACTGGGGAGAAGCCGTTCACCTGCTCAGACTGTGGGAAGACATTCACTCAGTCATCCCACCTAAAGAGACACCAGAGTGTACACACTGGAGAGAAGCCATTCACCTGTTCAGTCTGTGAGAAGGGATTCATTCAATCATCTGACCTACAGATACACCAGACAGTTCACACTGGGGAGAGGCTATTCACCTGCTCAATCTGTGGGAAGACATTCAGTCAGTCATCCTACCTACAAAGACACCAGCGAGTTCACACCGGGGAGAAGCCTTTCACCTGCTCAGAATGTGGGAAGTGATTCTCTCGATCATCCAACCTACAGAGTCACCAGCGAGTTCACACTGGAGAGAGGCCATTCAGCTGCCCACACTGTGGGAAGGGATTCTCTCTGGCATGTCACCTACTGAGACACCGGACAGTTCACACTGGAGAGAGGCCATTCACCTGCTCAGACTGTGGGAAGGGATTCAGTCAGTCATCAAACCTAATGGCTCACCGACGAATTCACACTGGGGAGAGGCCGTTCACCTGCTCAGACTGTGGGAAGGGATTTACTTGCTCAGCCCAACTGAAGATACACCAGTCAGTTCACACTGGGGAGAGGCCATTCACCTGCTCAGTCTGTGGGAAAGGATTCACTTGCTCATCTCACCGACTGAGACATCAGTCAGTTCACAATGCTGAGAGGCAGTTCAGCTGCTCAGAATGTGGGAAAGGATTCACTCGGTCTTCTTCTTTATTGGCACACCAGCGAGTTCACACTGGGGAGAGACCATTCACCTGCTGTAAATGTGGGAAGGGATTCCGCCGATCAACTCATCTACAGAGACACCAGCGAGATCACACTGGGTAGAGGCTGATCACCTGCTCAGACATTAGGAAGAATTTCTCTCAGACATCTACGCCAAATGTGCATCATTGAGTTCACACTGTGAAGAGGCCGTTCACCTGCTGTGAACGTGGGAAGGGATTCACTCAGTAATCTAACCTTGTGACACACTGCTGGGTTCACACTGGGGAGAAAGTTTTAGTAAGCTTCATGCTGGAGATTTGTCCATCACCGTTGCGGAATGCAATTTCAAGAGTGACTGTCGGTGATGAACTCTGCAATTACTGCTGCTGCTCCCCACACCCAGTTCTGTACCCTGGTCACTGGGCATGGCAGGAGTTTCTTCTGCTGCACATTCACCTTTAATAGGACTGGAGTTTAATATTGTGGGTCTGAGACAAATAATCAGTTCTATTTTAAACTCTGTCTCCAGTACTCAGTGAATTTATAACACAGCTAGTGTACAGTAGAGTCAATTCAGGCTGGTTGAACCCTGCCAGTGATTCAGTTCTATGACAGTCCTTTGAAATCCTCCAATTTCTGGGCTGAAGAGGAATGACTGACAGTTAACCCCCTAATTCAGGGCTCGTTTCCACATTATGGGTCATTTTCCCTGCTTCTGAAGGGTTGTTAGAAAACACCACTGTCCTGTAAAGGCTGAAAGCTGAATGGGAAACCATTAGTTCAACCAAGTGGGGTTAGAAACCAGACAGGGCACAGGGCAGAGTTTGGGGCTCTGGATGATGGTCGGGTTAAGAATGTATGATGAGAAGGGAACCAGCAGCGGGGCGGACAACGAATGACAGAGTAGCAACATTTGGAAGCTAATTGACAGAGATAATAATTCAATTGTCTGACTGATGACACAAATAATGCCTGTGGTGAGGTACTCCATTGGTTGAGGAACTAGTGTGTTCAGAATAGTTTTTTTTCTATTGAGGGAGTTGTTCCTGCTTGCTTATCCTGTAATATTATATCCATTTGGTTATTATGGATTGTCCTATCTGCAATAATGTATTGATTATCCTATAGTTTGTAAGATTTTGACTCTAAAACTGGATCAGGCCTAAATTCATGGTGCTATAATGAAGTTATGGTGGTCATGAATGGGTTTGTATTTTAAAGCAAGATTTTGGTGACTGATATTTACCACCTGACTGTACCTTTGTAAGTAATCAGATTGAGTTAAACTGCTGATCCTGGAATGTGTTGGATTGTGTCTGGTTTCTCTAGGCATTTTCTGCATTTATTGCATTGTTTGTTTGTCTTTTATGTATTTCTGTTTATTTTAAAATGTAATTCCCCAAGGCACCCCTGTTTCTGGGAAGAGGTCTCCAACTCAGAGTCGGGCGCTCGATGCTTCCTTGTCACCATCTGATCTGCTCAGATCATTGGGATGTCTCCCATGGAGGGTCATACTCATTCCACTGGTTAATGTTTTCTTCCATAGTGATGATTCATTTTTCTGATTTGGCCTTTCATTTAAGTTTTCTGGTCTGTATTTCAAATCAGATTTGTATATACCTGTCTGGTGTGCTGAATCCTGTTTATTTTGTATGAAAATGTATACTTTAGAAATCTTATCAGACATTTGATTTTTTTAAATGACTATTATAGCTCTTCCCAGTTCTGTCCTCGGTAGTTTTCATCTAAGTGGTAAATAGGGTTTTCTGAATTTGTCATTTCAGTTCTTGTTTTTCTTTGTGAAGTTTCCAGATTGGAATGGGACTAAGGTATTTTGAAAAAAAATAATACACTAATATGGATATAACAAACGTGCGAATGGATAGCAGACCACTGGAAAACGAGGCTGGAGGGGTAGTAATGGGGAACGTGGAGCTGGCAGATGAACTGAATAAGTATTTTACATAAGTCTTCACTCCAGAAGACACGAGCAGGATGATAAATGTCTAGATGTCAGTGGTCAGAATTATGTAAAGTTACATTACTCATGAGAAGGTTCTTGGGAAGCAGAAAGGTCTGAAGGTAAACAGGTCACCCGGAGTAGATGGTGCTCATCTGAGAGTTCTGAAAGAGGTGGCTGAAAAGATTCTGGAGGGATTAGTAACAATGCCTCAAGAATCAGTGGGCTCTGGTATGGTTCTGGAAGACTGGAAATTTGGAAATATCACTCCACTCTTCAAGAAGGTAGAGAGGTAGAAGATACAAGATTATGAGGCAGGTAGTCTGACCTCACTGTTTGGGAAGATATTGGATTCGGATGTTGAGGATGTATTTTCAGGGTATTTGGGGCACATGATACAATCAGCCATTTTCATCATGTTGTCTTAAAGGGAGAATCATACTTGACAAGTATGTTGACGTTCTTTGAATTTATTGAAGAAGTAATAAGCAAGGTAGATGGAGGGGAATCAGTTGATGATAGGCACCTGGGCTTTCAGAAGGTACTTGACAAGGTGCCACCCATGGGTCTGCTTAACAAGTAATGAGCCCATGATATTACATGAAAGTCTCTTGCATGGATAAAGCAGTAGCTGATTGGCAAGAGGCAAAGATAGTAATATGGGGAACCCTTTCCGGTTGGATGGCAGTGACTATTGATGTTCCACAGGGACCTGTGTTGGGACAGATTCTTTTCATATTATATGGTAATGACATAGATGTTAGAATTGATGGCTTTGTTGCAGAGTTTGCTGATGATACCAAGACAGGTGGAGGGACAGGTAGTTTTGAAGAAGTAGAGAGGTAATAAAACAACTTCATCAGATTAAAGGAATGGGCAAAGAAACAGGAGATGGAATACAGTGCAGGGGCTACAGGTCTGCCCTTTGGTGCACAGGTTACCTCAGCTTAATGTTGCATTAGAGGCGAAACACTCGGAGACAATTTCATTTTGTTACAAGCAAATTGCCATTTTTGAACTAGAGGTAAAGTGCATTTCCGTCGTGGTGGAGAAGCTCCCAAACACGCCTCGCCATCTGTGGAAAAAAACATTCCAGCCCCTCCATCACTCCCCATCTCTGTAAACCCCTCTGACCCCTCCATCACTCCCCATCTCTGTAAACCCCTCTGACCCCTCCATCACTCCCCATCTCTGTAAACACCTCTGACCCCTACAGCACTCACCATCTCTGTAAACCCCTCTGACCCATACAGCCCTCGCCATCTCTGCAAACCCCTCTGACCCCTACAGCACTCGCCATCTCTGTAAACCCCTCTGACCCCTACAGCACTCACCATCTCTGTAAACCCCTCTAAACTCTACAGCACTCGCCATCTCTGCAAACCCCTCTGACCCCTCCATCACTCCCCATCTCTGTAAACCCCTCTGACCCCTAGAGCACCCGCCATCTCTGTAAACCCCTCTGACCCCTCCATCACTCGCCATTTCTGTAAAACCCTCTAACCCCTACAGCACTCGCCATCCCTGTAAACCCCTCTGACCTCTGCAGCCCTCGCCATCTCTGCAAACCCCTCTGACCCCTACAGCACTCGCCATCTCTGTAAACCCCTCTGACCCCTACAGCACTCACCATCTCTGTAAACCCCTCTAAACTCTACAGCACTCGCCATCTCTGCAAACCCCTCTGACCCCTCCATCACTCCCCATCTCTGTAAACCCCTCTGACCCCTAGAGCACTCGCCATCTCTGTAAACCCCTCTGACCCCTCCATCACTCGCCATTTCTGTAAACCCCTCTAACCCCTACAGCACTCGCCATCCCTGTAAACCCCTCTGACCCCTACAGCATTCGCCATCTCTGTAAACCCCTCTGACACCTACAGCACTCGCCATCCCTGTAAACCCCTCTGACCCCTGCAGCACTCGCCATCTCTGTAAACCCCTCTGACACCTACAGCACTCGCCATCTCTGTAAACCCCTCTGACCCCTACAGCACTCACCATCTCTGCAAACCCCTCTGACCCCTCCATCACTCCCCATTTCTGTAAACCCCTCTGACCCCTACAGCACTCGCCATCTCTGTAAACCCCTCTGACACCTACAGCACTCGCCATCTCTGCAAACCCCTCTGACCCCTCCGTCACTCACCATGTCTGCAAACCCCTCTGACCCCGACATCACTCCCCATTTCTGTAAACCCCTCTAACTCCTACAGCACTCGCCATCTCTGTAAACCCCTCTGACCCCTACAGCACTCGCCATCTCTGTAAACCCCTCTGACCCCTACAGCACTCGCCATCTCTGTAAACCCCTCTGACCCCTCAATCACTCCCCATCTCTGTAAACCCCTCTGACCCCTACAGCACTCGTCATCTCTGTAAACCCCTCTGACCCCAACAGCACTCGCCATCTCTGTAAACCCCTCTGACCCCTCCATCACTCACCATCTCTGCAAACCCCTCTGACCCCTCCATTACTCCCCATTTCTGTAAACCCCTCTAACCCCTACAGCACTCGCCATCTCTGTAAACCCCTCTGACCACTACAGCCCTCGCCATCTCTGCAAACCCCTTTAACCCCTACAGCACTCGCCATCTCTGTAAACCCCTCTGACCCCTACAGCACTCGCCATCTCTGCAAACCCCTCTGACCACTCCATCACTCCCCATTTCTGTAAACCCCTCTAACCCTTACGGCACTCGCCATCTCTGTAAACCCCTCTGACCCCTACAGCACTCGCCATCTCTGTAAACCCCTCTGACCCCTACAGCACTCGCCATCTCTGTAAACCCCTCTGACCCCTGCAGCACTCGCCATCTCTGTAAACCCCTCTGACCCCTACAGCACTCCCCATTTCTGTAAACACCTCTGACCCCTACAGCACTCGCCATCTCTGTAAACCCCTCTGAATCCTACTGCACTCGCCATCTCTGCAAACCCGTCTGACCCCTCCATCACTCCACATTTCTGTAAGCCCCTCTGACCCCTAGAGCACTCGCCATCTCTGTAAACCCCTCTGACCCCTCCATCACTCGCCATTTCTGTAAACCCCTCTAACCTCTACAGCACTCGCCATCCCTGTAAACCCCTCTGACCCCTACAGCACTCGCCATCTCTGTAAACCCCTCTGAATCCTACTGCACTCGCCATCTCTGCAAACCCCTCTGACCCCTACAGAACTCACCATCTCTGCAAACCCGTCTGACCCCTCCATCACTCCACATTTCTGTAAGCCCCTCTAACCCCTACAGCACTCCCCATTTCTGTAAACCCCTCTGACCCCTACAGCACTCGCCATCTCTGTAAACCCCTCTGATTCCTACTGCACTCGCCATCTCTGCAAACCCCTCTGACCCCTACAGCACTCACCATCTCTGCAAACCCCTCTGACCCCTACAGCACTCGCCATTTCTGCAAACCCCTCTGACCCCTCCATCACTCCCCGTCTCTGTAAACCCCTCTGACCCCTACAGCATTTGCCATCTCTGTAAACCCCTCTGACCCCTACAGCACTCGCCATCTCTGTAAACTCCTCTGACCCCTACAGCACTCGCCATCTCTGTAAACCCCTCTGACCCCTCAATCACTCCCCATCTCTGTAAACCCCTCTGACCCCTACAGCATTCGCCATCTCTGTAAACCCCTCTGACCCCTACAGCACTCGCCATCTCTGTAAACCCCTCTGACCCCTACAGCACTCGCCATCTCTGCAAACCCCTCTGACCCCTACAGCACTCGCCATCTCTGTAAACCCCTCTGACCCCTCAATCACTCCCCATCTCTGTAAACCCCTCTGAATCCTACTGCACTCGCCATCTCTGCAAACCCCTCTGACCCCTACAGAACTCACCATCTCTGCAAACCCGTCTGACCCCTCCATCACTCCACATTTCTGTAAGCCCCTCTGACCCCTAGAGCACTCGCAATCTCTGTAAACCCCTCTGACCCCTCCATCACTCGCCATTTCTGTAAACCCCTCTAACCCCTACAGCACTCGCCATCCCTGTAAACCCCTCTGACCCCTACAGCACTCGCCATCTCTGTAAACCCCTCTGAATCCTACTGCACTCGCCATCTCTGCAAACCCCTCTGACCCCTACAGAACTCACCATCTCTGCAAACCCGTCTGACCCCTCCATCACTCCACATTTCTGTAAGCCCCTCTAACCCCTACAGCACTCCCCATTTCTGTAAACCCCTCTGACCCCTACAGCACTCGCCATCTCTGTAAACCCCTCTGAATCCTACTGCACTCGCCATCTCTGCAAACCCCTCTGACCCCTACAGAACTCACCATCTCTGCAAACCCGTCTGACCCCTCCATCACTCCACATTTCTGTAAGCCCCTCTAACCCCTACAGCACTCCCCATTTCTGTAAACCCCTCTGACCCCTACAGCACTCGCCATCTCTGTAAACCCCTCTGAATCCTACTGCACTCGCCATCTCTGCAAACCCCTCTGACCCCTCCATCACTCCCCATTTCTGTAAGCCCCTCTAACCCCTACAGCACTCGCCATCTCTGTATAACCCTCTGACCCCTACAGCACTCGCCATCTCTGTAAACCCCTCTGACCCCTACAGCACTCGCCATCTCTGTAAACCCCTCTGACCCCTACAGCATTCGCCATCTCTGTAAACCCCTCTGACCCCTACAGCACTCGCCATCTCTGTAAACCCCTCTGACCCCTACAGCACTCGCCATTTCTGCAAACACCTCTGACCCCTCCATCACTCCCCATCTCTTTAAACCCCTCTGACCCCTCCATCACTCCCCGTCTCTGTAAACCCCTCTGACCCCTACAGCATTTGCCATCTCTGTAAACCCCTCTGACCCCTACAGCACTCGCCATCTCTGTAAACTCCTCTGACCCCTACAGCACTCGCCATCTCTGTAAACCCCTCTGACCCCTCAATCACTCCCCATCTCTGTAAACCCCTCTGACCCCTACAGCATTCGCCATCTCTGTAAACCCCTCTGACCCCTACAGCACTCGCCATCTCTGTAAACCCCTCTGACCCCTACAGCACTCGCCATCTCTGCAAACCCCTCTGACCCCTACAGCACTCGCCATCTCTGTAAACCCCTCTGACCCCTCAATCACTCCCCATCTCTGTAAACCCCTCTGACCCCTACAGCATTCGCCATCTCTGTAAACCCCTCTGACCCCTACAGCACTCGCCATCTCTGTAAACCCCTCTGACCCCTACAGCACTCGCCATCTCTGCAAACCCCTCTGACACCTACAGCACTCGCCATCTCTGTAAACCTCTCTAACCCCTACAGCATTCGCCATCTCTGTAAACCCCTCTGACCTCTACAGCACTCGCCATCTCTGTAAACCCCTCTGACCCCTACAGCACTCGCCATTTCTGTAAACCCCTCTGACCCCTACAGCACTCACCATCTCTGCAAACCCCTCTGACCCCTCCATCACTCCCCATTTCTGTAAGCCCCTCTAACCCCTACAGCACTCGCCATCTCTGTAAACCCCTCTGACCCCTACAGCACTCGCCATCTCTGTAAACCCCTCGGACCCCTAGAGCACTCGCCATCTCTGTAAACCCCTTTGACCCCTACAGCATTCGCCATCTCTGTAAACCCCTCTGACCCCTACAGCACTCGCCATCTCTGTAAACCCCTCTGACCCCTACAGCACTCGCCATTTCTGCAAACCCCTCTGACCCCTCCATCACTCCCCATCTCTTTAAACCCCTCTGACCCCTCCATTACTCCCCTTCTCTGTAAACCCCTCTGACCCCTACAGCATTTGCCATCTCTGTAAACCCCTCTGACCCCTACAGCACTCGCCATCTCTGTAAACTCCTCTGACCCCTACAGCACTCGCCATCTCTGTAAACCCCTCTGACCCCTCAATCACTCCCCATCTCTGTAAACCCCTCTGACCCCTACAGCATTCCCCATTTCTGTAAACCCCTCTAACCCGTACAGCACTCGCCATCTCTGTAAACCCCTCTGACCCCTACAGCACTCGCCATCTCTGCAAAACCCTCTGACCCCTCCATCACTCCCCATCTCTGTAAACCGCTCTGACCCCTCCATCACTCGCCATCTCTGTAAACTCCTCTGACCCCTACAGCACTCGCCATTTCTGTAAACCCCTCTGACCCCTACAGCACTCGACATCTCTGTAAACCCCTCTGACCCCTCCTTCACTCGCCATCTCTGTAAACTCCTCTGACCCCTCCATTACTCCCCTTCTCTGTAAACCCCTCTGACCCCTACAGCATTTGCCATCTCTGTAAACCCCTCTGACCCCTACAGCACTCGCCATCTCTGTAAACTCCTCTGACCCCTACAGCACTCGCCATCTCTGTAAACCCCTCTGACCCCTCAATCACTCCCCATCTCTGTAAACCCCTCTGACCCCTACAGCATTCCCCATTTCTGTAAACCCCTCTAACCCGTACAGCACTCGCCATCTCTGTAAACCCCTCTGACCCCTACAGCACTCGCCATCTCTGCAAAACCCTCTGACCCCTCCATCACTCCCCATCTCTGTAAACCGCTCTGACCCCTCCATCACTCGCCATCTCTGTAAACTCCTCTGACCCCTACAGCACTCGCCATTTCTGTAAACCCCTCTGACCCCTACAGCACTCGACATCTCTGTAAACCCCTCTGACCCCTCCTTCACTCGCCATCTCTGTAAACCCCTCTGACCCCTACAGCAGTCGCCAACTCTGCAAACTCCTCTGACCCCTCCATCACTCGCCATCTCTGCAAACCCCTCTGACCCCTACAGCACTCGCCATTTCTGTAAACCCCTCTGACCCCTACAGCACTCGCCATTTCTGTAAACCCCTCTGACCCCTACAGCACTCGCTATTTCTGTAAACCCCTCTGACCCCTACAGCACTCGCCATCTCTGTAAACCCCTCTGAACCCTACAGCACTCGCCATCTCTGTAAACCCCTCCACCATCCACACTGGAGTATTCAGGCGACAGCTGACCCGAGAAAGACACTGCCAGTGGCGCTTTTTGTTTATAAAAATACCGATTTGCATGGATATCTGGACTAAACCTCCTCCCATGCTGTTCGCTGTTTTTTAAAAAAAGCTATTTTGTCTCTGCCACATTCGTTGACAGGGCGAAGTTTTGCTTTCTAGATCGTCCGAAATGTCCTCCTTCAAAGAATGCAGTTTCCCTTCCACCACCACTGAGGCCAATCTCACACCCAATTGCTCTATTTCCTGAAAATCTGCCTTCACTCCATATTCCAGTCACTTCCACAACTTCTCTTAACTCCAACCATCAAACGCATCTTTTTCTAACCACCCCCCGCCCCATCTCACTGCTTTCCATCAGGATTTCCTAGTCCACTCATCTCCCCCCACTAATCTATTTCCTGGAACGTATCCTTGCAAAGCGAGGGAAGTGCCACACGTTCCTATTTACCTCCTCCCTCAGCACCATTCAGGATTGCAAACTCCGTCCAGGTGAGGCAACGTGTCACCTGCGGGTCTGTCAGTTTCTACTGTATCCTGTGCTCCCAGTGCGGCCTCCTGTACCTGAGTGAGACCTGATGTAGATTGGAAAATTTCTTTGTCAAGCACATTCCACAATAAAATGTATTTCCTGGTGGCTCATCATTTCAAAACAACTCTGCCTCCCATTCCAACATATCGGTCCATTGTTGGACAAACATAATGAGAGCCACACCTCTGTGTAGCTTCCAACCTGACAGCATCGATGCTTTTAACTTCCACCTCCACTTATTTCCACCCACACCACACGCTCTCGGTTCTGCATCCCCTCTTACCTCCTCTCTTGCACTCTGCTGGTCATCTCCCTCTGATGCCTCCTTTCCATTCTTTTCTCCCATAGTCCGCTCTCATCTCAGAGTCCTTATTTTCAGCCCTTTGCATTTTCTGCCTACCACCTCACTGCTTCTCACTTCATCTTCCACCTCCCCCACCCACTCACCTTCACTCTTATCTGGCTTCACTATCATCTGCCAGCTTGTACGCCTCCTCCTCTGCCCAACATCTTACTCAGCCTCCTTCCATTTCCGAGGAAGGGTCTTAGGAATAAATGTATGCTATGCTTCTCCCCCCCGTAGATGCTACCTGGCCTTCTGGGTTCTTCACACATTTTGTGTATGTTACTCTGCATCTCCAACATCTGCAGAATCTCATTAGGTCTCAATGCAGAGACTACATCGGGTCTCTCTACTGTAAAGGAGGCCACACCGGGAGGACAGAAAACAGAAGATAACTTCAACAGGCACGAAGCTGAAGAGTTGCCTCACAAGGGAAGGACTGTTTTGGACCCTGAATGGTAGTGAGGAGAGAGGTTTGGGGCACTTCATCCACTTGCAGAGTTGGCTTCCAGCCTCCTACACCCCTCCTTATCGCTGCTAACCTCTCCCTATTTTGGACAACATGTATATCCTGTTATCCTGTAATATATACATATTTGCATTTTATTTTTGTATTGTATTACGTACTTTGCTAATAAACACCTTTAGTTACAGTACCACCAGATTCCAAAGTGTCTTCCATTTCTGCTGGTTTGGCAACCCAGTTACGGGGTACGGCACAAATTGGGGGCTGGTCCGGGAGATGGTTACCAATTTGGGGGCTGGTGAATTGATTGGGGTACATTCCCTTATCTGCTTTGGTTGTGTGGGAACCAAAAGGCAAACTACAGAAATGGAGTTTGAGGTGTTGGCCAGAAATAATGACAATCTTCAAATCAGTGAATTCAAATGAATCAAGGACAGTGGAACAGTCTTTGTTCTTGCCGTGTGTTTGGGGGATGGAAACTGCCATTTTGTGAAGACACTCGATTCTCCATTTTGTGAGCTTGACATGCTGGACTTGATTAATGTTTTAAAGAAGACACAATGACCACTAAACTCTTGGACTGGAGGTCATTTTCAAATAAGGAATTTGTTTGTGAGATATTTTTTGGTTGGCTATAACATGCAGACTTGTGAATGCCTGAGGTGATTCGAGCTCATTGCTGACTGAAAACAAAGAGCCATGAGTCAGCAACTGTCCCTTGATGGGGAGAGGACAATAGATGGATGCTGCTTTGGACCAAGGCCAATGACCAGGTGTTAAAGGCCAGACACATGACCTGCGGAATGCGACGTTTGAATTGATAAGGAATGGATATAATAGTGGATGCCTTGTGGGTGCTGGGGGGTGGTAACTTCGAAGAATAACCATCGTAGACACAAGCGAGAAGAACCCTGCGTGAAGCACGTGGAGAGTGTGTCGGGATCACGAGGGACAAGGAGCGTCTGACCAGCGTAAATTCTTCCGCCCGGGTAATACCTTTGATATTCCTTGACTATCCAGCAGAGTCAGGGGTACTCAGCAGGTGTGCGCACAGGGTATTTAGTGTATGACTTCAAGTATCAGTTAGTTTGAACAATACAGGTAATTGTCAGTAAATACAGAACTCTCTGTAACTCACTCAGAATAATTGGAAGAGGTAGAAGCGGTATCTGTCTCTCTCTCTTTCGAACAGAATTGGCGTCCCTGGGTGGGCTCGAGGTTAAATCTCTTGTTGAGTCAGCACGAGACTCGAGCCGGACCACGTGGGTGAGAAATAGAGAAATCGGGGCTGGGTAACTGGTTGGTAGAGACCCAGGATGAAGAATTTAGGGAAATCTGCAAGTCCGAAGGACTTGGCTAGCTTTGATCGGAGGGAATTCCTCCAGAAGTACTTATTGGGGAATAGCCAAAATACGGGGTGTGTGCTGGACACACCAGCGGTAAAGGCGGCGAAGTGTTGTTTAGAATTGCCCGAGGAAAATTGTCGGACAAGGAATTTAGGCGATTACTGAAGCCAGTAGCAGTTACCTGCCTCCCTCAGGAATTAATAGGAAATCGCAAAAAAAGCCGACGCTGAGAGAGATAAGTTAGCAGACGAAAACAAAAGAATCCGAGAGGAGTTAGAAAACAAAAACAGAATGCTTAGAAAGGAGTTACAAATCCTCAAGGGAAATTTTACATATTTACAGGGACAAAGAAGTATGGATTTGGTGCATATGGATCAGTTTCAGCTGAAATGCGGGAAACTCGTTAAAGAACAGAGTAAACTGGAAAAGGAAGCTAATGTAGCCGAGTCAAGCAGAAGAGTTAAAGAAAAAGTGCAGACATTTAACAACAGCTATAAATATGATACAGAAATCAGTTTCTGAGAAGAGAAGTAATATTAGTGACCATACAAAGTGTTTAAAGCAGATACAAAAGCTGCAGGACCAACTTTCTGCACAGAAGGGGATAATATGCACTTTTGGATCAGAAAGAGGGGAAGAGAGTGAATATGCAGATATAGATTGGAACGGTTTAGCCGATGATGCGACTAGATATAGTCTTGATAATGATGAAGCGCTTTTTCCTGAGGATCCCCCGCCCGCATACAATACTCAGGAATCGCCTGTGCCAACGGCACCACTAGCTCCCGTAGTTACTATTCGAGAGTGGGGAGCTGTAGCAGGAAATCAAAACCAGAATATAACATACACTACTCCGTTCGGAGTACAGCAGCTCAGAGATATTGACAAAGATATAGGTATTTGTGGGTTCGGAGATTATCCTCGGGAACTGTTTCTAGCCACTAATCATCAGAGAATAATACACGGTCTGGATGACACCGAGGTAAGGAAATTGATTATAATGTGTTTGCATCCAAATATACACTGGGCTTTGCCAAATATACAACAACAAGGTGGGGGCACAAATGAGGAATTAAAGACGGCAATATTGACGGTTATGGGTATTAACAGAGTCGATCCTGTAGAGGCGTTAGCCAAATGTTACCAGAGGAGAGGTGAACATCCCACAGCGTTTGCCTCCCGTTTATGGACGGTGTTCCAAGGAGTATATGGAGCAAAAGTAGATCGAGACCATTTAGGACCAGGGCCCTTAAATAGATGGTTAATCGGTGGCTCACTCTACCGATGAATCTAAAAAGGTATTAGACATGTTTCGTCCCACTGGCCGTACACATAATGAGGCGTGGATACTGAGGAAAATGAGTAGAGCATGGGAAAAGGAGACACAAAGGCCAAATAAACCCGCTAATGGGAAATTGCTGGCTGTTGGAGGTAATGCAAGTGCCTGGAAAAATGAGGGTGGGGGACCCACTCCAAATATCACCCCACCACACTATCAAGTGACTCGGAAAACCAGAGGAAATGAAA
This sequence comes from Hypanus sabinus, assembly GCF_030144855.1. Lineage (NCBI taxonomy): Eukaryota > Metazoa > Chordata > Chondrichthyes > Myliobatiformes > Dasyatidae > Hypanus > Hypanus sabinus. The sequence continues at coordinate 49,883 of NW_026779600.1, forward strand.
CAGTGTCGAGAACAGAGAGACTTGGAGGTGGAGTGTTTAAATGCTATAATTATAGTCAAGAGGGACACATCAAGAGAAAATGTCCAAACCTGAGAAGTGGGAGACTAGGGCAAGGAGGTCTGACCTTGGAGGGGCCAGACAGAGCAAGCCCACAAAACAATGTGGTGGAGACATCGCCATCTGGGGTATTGTACCCGAGCTTCAATGACGGTGTCAGGTCTCACCAACATGGGTGTGTAACACAAGGTGGGACGAAACTGGAAGACCTCTAGTAAATGGTAGGGTCAGAGGCCGCCCTGTTACCTTTTTATGGGGCACTGGAGGATCCCGAACCACCGTCAACACCACTAACGTAACTAATGCAAACTGGGAAATACAAGGTAAAATTATCTTAAGTGGATTTACAGATCATTCACAAGTGGGACATGTGACTGCATCCTTAGAAGTTAGAATAGGAGACATAGAGTTAGAACATTCCATAGTGCTAGTTGAATTACCCCGGGAGCAGGAACATATACTGGGGAGTGATTACATGGCCAAAGAGGGACTTTGTTTTGATCCAGTTAACTGCATGATTTGGCGAATGCAAACCGGTATGAATGATACATGTCACAGACAAATTCCAGTAGGTGAATATCAGGATAGAATCTGCACCATGGGGGAAATGTGGATAAAACCAGAGGAGATGAGCAATGATCATATGGTACAGTAAATCATTACGCAAAACTCAGGGGCATTTGCACGGTACAATCATGTCTGCGAAAAGATGGCTGGCAGTGTGTGCATACAAGGTCCAGACCCCAAGCCACAGAAGCAATATGGATTTCCAAAGAGAGCTGAGGAAGATGTAGGTAAGGTAATACAGAGTTTGGTACAGCAGCGGTTACTGAGGCCAGTAACCTTAACTAGTAACTCACCCATAAGGCCAGTGAGGAAACCAGATGGTAGTTGGAGATTGCCAATAGACTATCGAGAGCTGAATAAAGTAACCCCTTTAACAGCCCCAACTGTAGCAATAGCCCAGAAACAGTAGTCAAACAGAATGAAAAAGCGCAAGGGTTTACTGTTTTAGATATAAACAATGGGTTTTAGTCAATCCCATTAGAAAGAGAGTGTCAATACACGTTTGCATTTACCTTTCGGGGACAGCAATATACATGGATAGCCCTACCACAGGGGTTTTATAATTCCCCATCTATATTTCATCAGCATTTAAGGGAAAGCTTAAAGAGGGTCTCAATGCCTGAATGCTTGGTCAAATGTGTAGATGATTTACTCCTGCAGCCGAAAACTAAGCAGGAACATTATCAGCTATTGACAGAACTGTTGCAATTATTGCATGCATTGGGACTAAAGGTAAATCCTAAAAGGCACAGGTGATGAAACAAGAAGTTCGTTATTTGGGAATGCCCTTGACACCGGGAAAAAGAGAAGTGGATAAACGAAGAGTAGAGTCGGTTATGAAACTGCCTATTCCTCAAGATGTGAAAGGGCTGAGGTCCTTCCTGGGGCTAATAGGATACTGTAGAAATCACACTGATGGAATTTCCACTAAGACAGCTGCTTTAATGGAATTACTGAAAAAAGAATGCGGCATGGGAATGGAAATCAGAACACTCCCAGGCTATCACAGCTCTGAAGCAAGCAATGGCCATGGCGCCTTTGAAAACCCCAAATCCGGATGAACCATTCTGATTGGAGGTGGCGACAACTGATACCACCCTCTCAGCAGTCCTATTACAGGAGACGCATGGGATGTTACGACCTGTAGCGTATGCATCACGCATGCTCTGACCAGTAGAACATGGGTATACTGTATGTGAAAAACACTTGTTGTCGGTTTTCTGGGCAGTACAACATTTCAACTACATAATGAGACTTAATCCACTTACTATTATGACAGAACATACTCCCATGCAATTACTGTTAGATGGAAGGATTAAAGATGGCTCAGGAAGCCAAAACAGATTTGCCAGGTGGACATTGCTGTTGCAAGGGAGAAATATACTGTACGTGAAAAACACGACAGCGGGTTTCTGGGCAGTACAACATTTCAACTACATAGTGGGACGTAATCCACTTACGATATTGACAGAACATACCCACATACAATTACTGTTAGGTGGAAGGATTAAAAATGGCTCAGTAAGCCAAAACAGAATTGCCAGGTGGGCATTGCTGTTGCAAGGGAGAAATATAACTGCAAAACGAGTAAGTGCAACCACTATGTTAGCTGACAACCTGGTGTCCCAAGGTGGTGAACATGAGTGTCAGGTTCTGATAGCAAATGATCCCAAGGGACCATTTGTATCAAAACAAACAGGAGGGGTAGAGACAAATCAGAGAAAATAATCTTTGAGACCAAAGACACAAAGGAGAAGGGAAAAACCTATTTTAAAATTTTTGCAGTTGGCTCCTCATCAGTACAGGATGGTGAGAGAGAACTGGGTGTGACATTTACATAGAGGATGAACAAGGACAGGAAAGGTATAGTATAGCTTTAAAGCTACCCAAAACCATGAGCGCACAAGCAGCAGAATTGGCAGCGGTAGCATATGCGGTTAGCCACCCAGAATATTTTCCACCCGGATCAGTCATACCCTCTGATAGTATGTATGTTTGTAACAGCCATTTGCCTCTGTGGGAAGCAAGACGGTTCGTTTCAGCTGACGGAAAGCCCCTTCCATCTGCTGCTTTGCTGCAATATATATTTGAAGAAGCAAAGAGGAAAGAATATGGAGTTGTAAAGGTGAAAGCTCACTCTAAATTGTCCCCTGGGGGGAATAAAAAGGCTGATGAGTTAGCAAAGCAAGGTGCTTTAAATGGACAGGAATGGCAATCACAGATTGGGGAGATGGGAAGGCAGAAGGAACAACAGATTAAGGTTATGGATTTATCCGAGGAGCTGAAGAAGGATAAAGAATTTAAAAAAAATAATAGAAGGAGTAAGGTCAGAAATGTATGAAGAATACAAGGGTGTAACATGTTAAAGATGGAGTAGTCCTATATGAAGGAAAGTTTGTGGTTCCAGAGTTAGGAAGAAATCAGATGATCCACTGGTACCATGATTTATGGGGACACCTGGGAGCTGAAAGAACACTTAAAAAATTCAAGGAGGTGTGTTGGTGGCCTAGGATGAAGGAGGATGTCAAGAATTTTTTGGTTTGTGCGCAATATAATGCTGACGGAAATGTAAAGAAAGGAGCCCTCCGACATACCAGACCAGTGGAAGGACCTTGGACTAATTTGCAGATAGATTATGTTGGACCCTTGCCACCAACCACAGGAGGGTGCAAATGTATATTTGTAGTAGTAGACACTTTCACCAAATGGGTGGAAGCTTTCCCAACTAAGACTAACACAGCCAAAGCTACTGCAAAAGTCTTATTGGAAAGGGTTTTTATTCATTGGGGGTTACCTCGGAGTATAGGATCAGAGAAAGGCACACATTTTACAACCCAGATAATGCAAGATGCCATGGCACTTTTCTGAATTAAGCAGAGATTTCATATACCCTATAGGCCACAGTCTAGTGGAATTTTGGAAAGAATGAACCGAACTTTAAAAAACATGATGGCCAAAATGGTCCAACAACATCGAACAACATGGCAAACAGTTCTGCCTTATGGTAATAAGGAATACAGTGGCATCTTCAACAGGTTACACCCCTTATAAACTCATGACTGGAAGAAACATGAGAGGGTTAGAGGAGTTGTTAGGGTTTGATTTGTCAGAGCCTGAAATAGATGGGATTGTGTCAGAAAAGTGGGTACAACAGTTGGTAGAGACAGTGAAAGAGTGCCAATTATGTGGCGGCTCATCAAATAGGAAAGAAGAAGCAGCAGAGTAAAGCCTACTTTGACTCAAAGGTCTTTCCCATAAAATTAAGCCCAGGACAAAGAGTGATGATTAATATACACCAACCCACTTCATTTTTAAATCCAAGGTTTGCAGGGCCCTATGAAATCATAGACAAAGCAAGTCCATCAGTATACAGGGTGCTAACTTCTCCAGATAAAATTGGATGGTACCACATCAACCACTTGAAATTGGTGGGGGAGAAAAAGGAAAATTATCATCATCGACATGTAACAATTGATGTACATGATAGTCCCAATTTTGGAGACTTGACAATTGATGTACACAATAGTTCTGATTTGGAAGATCTCAATTTGGAACAGTTATTCCGAGAGGATGGCAACAGATCTGACCAAGAAGGAGTTTGTCCATTTTTTCAGTTTGAAAAACAGGGGAGATGTGTAAATAAAACAAAGAGGAGAAATACATTGGTTGCTGCCTCCCCTGTCTTGAAACGGAATTGGGGGAGAAAAGATGGACGACTTGAGTACAAAGATGATTGGCAGCCTAGATTGAATGGGTTTGAAAACCAGATAGAAAACATGGATTTAAAGTAATTCAAGATTGAAACTGGAAATAAGAGCAGATATTACCGTTTGTGTATTTACAGATTTAATTTAATATGAAGAGAATAATGCATTTTATGGTGATGGAATTGACCATGACTGGGGTGATGATTGGTTGCGCTTCAGAAACATTACTGCCAATGAACTTGTCAACAACAACGTCGTTATATGAAGAAACTTTCCTCAACGGATAGGGTAATACGGGCGCATGTGGAAGAAATGGAAGACTCGAATTTGTATTATGCTGGGGTAGATGGTTTGATGTGTGTGGATAAAACATTAAATATTCCATAGGGTACTGGGTACTTGTGATGATGATAAAGGGAGGTTTTATGTGGGTAACATAAGCTATGACTTATACCAAAGGATGGAAAGAGTGTCCTTTGGGAAGTCACAATGTTGCAATTGTGGATGTGACTTTAAATTTGACTATTGGAGGACAAACTTTGCCTTAACAAGCAGTGGAGATTTGGGGACTATTTTGTAACTGAGTTACCACCGATTCCTCATTTGACTGCAGACTGGACACGAGTGGTGGAGGAGGCAAAGGAAACAATTCATCTGTGGGCTGAACATTCAAAAGTTATTAAGACACATGCTGAGAAGGCAAATTAAATGTTGAGTGATTTAGACTTTGTTCAAATACGTCCATGGGTGAGAATAATCTCACATGTTGCAGTAATACTAATTTTTTGAACACTGATAATTATATAATTTAATGTGTATCAACTCAGAAGATGGAAGGCTGATATTATGCAAAAGGAAATGATTTTGCACTTCTGAAAAAAACGATGGCTAGTATAAAAATTGTAAGAATGTAGTAAGTAAAGATAAAATGTAAGTGCAGCACACCTGCTGGGGGTCCATGGCAATCCAGTGAATAGTCAACAGAATAGAGGAGGATAGTGATCCTAAGATAAATCTTTGGATCAAGAGGAGGGATATGTTGGCCTGAAAGAACGATAATCTTCTAATCAGTGAATTCAAATGAATCAAGGACAGTGAAAGCAGTCTTTTTCTTGCCGTGTGGTTGCGGGATGGAGGCTGCCATTTTGTGAAGACACTCTATTCTCCATTTTGTGAGCTTGACATGCTGGATTTGATTAGTGTTTTAAAGAAGACACAAAGACTAGGTAATCTGCTGGACTGGAGGTCATTTCCAAATAAGGAGTTCTTTGTGAGGTGTTCTTTGGTTGGCTATAACATGCAGGATTGTGAATGCCTGAGGTGATTCAAGCTCATTGCTGACTGAGAACAAAGAGCCATGAGTCAGCAACTGTCCCTTGATGGGGAGAGGACGATAGATGGAGTCTGCTTTAGACCAGAGCCAATAACCAGGTGTTAAAGTCCAGACACATGACCTGCGGCCAATGACATGGGAATGCGACATTTGAATTGATAAGCAATGGATATAAAAGTGGATGCTTTGTGTGCGCCGCTGGCGGTAACTTCGAAGAATAACCATCGCAAACGCAAGCGAGAAAAACCCTGCGTAAAGCACGTAGAGAGTGTGTCGGGACCACGAGGAACAAGGAGCGCCTGGCCAGCGTAAATTCCTCCGCCAGGGTAATACCTTTGCTATTCTTTGACTATCCAGCAGAGTCAGGGGTACTTAACATTTGTGCGCACAAGGTATTTATGGTATGAATTCACGTATTTGTTAGTTTGAACAATAAAGGTAATTGTCAGTAAATACCGATATCTCTGTGCCTCACTCAGAATCGTTGGAAGAGGTAGAAGCGGTATCTCTCTATCTTTGTCTTTTCCAACAGTCTAGCATATTGGAACTTTGCTGCAATGCTCAGGCTTTACAAGACAGTTGTGAAACCTCAGCGCGAGAATTGTGAATGTTTTCTGATCCCCACAAACAAAAGATGTGCAGAGATTGAACAGGGTCAAGGTGAGGTTCACAGGGAAGATTTCAGGAATGAACTGGTTAACACATGAGCACACTTTCAGGGCTCTGGGTCTGTACTCGCTTAAATTTAAGAAGGATGAGTTCTGATCTCATTTAAACCTTTCGAATGTTGAAAAGCCTTGTCAGAGTGGATGTGGAAAGGATGTTTCCCAAGGTTGGAGTGTCTAAGACAAAGGGTGTAGCCGCAAAATAGAGAGGCAGCAGTGAAACAGAGATGTGGAAAAATTTCTTTTGCCATAGGCTGGTGAATTTGGGGAATTTGTAAACACATTCAGCTGTGGAGGCCGTGTCGTTGTGTTTATTCAAGGCAGATATTTATAGATTGTTGATGGAACACGGCATCAATCGTTATGGCCAGAAAGCCGGGAAATGGAGATGAGCAAGAGAAATAGAGGATTAGGCATGACTGAGCAGACTCAATGGGCTAAATGGCCTAATTCTGCTCCAGATATAATGGACTTATGACCTTGTTGTCATAAATGGGTGGGAATCTCAGACATTTTTTTATCCATTTTCCCTTAAGTTCTCTATCACGCTGACTAGTTGCAAATGCCTGTAATGAGCAGGGAAATGATTGAAACTATGTAGAGAGAAACAGTACATTGCAGCTGTCATGTCCCAATGAATGGTGCTGGCTCGAAACATCATGAACTTCTTTATTTCCAGAGATGCTGTCTGACCTGCTGCGTTCCCACAGCATTTTCTGTGTGATTCTGCTCTAATTTTAGAAGTCAAAGGCCAATGATTATCGAAATACTGTAATGACCTGGTTCATATATGTTGTATGTATTTCCTTTAGCAGTTCGGTAAGAGCAGTCCGTTCTGCTGGCAACCTGCTTGGATCACTGTTAAAGTTAAGGAAAGTGTGCCATCCAGTTAGCATGGTCAGATTACGGGTGAATTTCTTGGTGAGGGACACTATGTTTGGTCTTGTTTTTCTTTGGTTAGGCGGAGATGCGGAACGAAGACGCTATGAGAACCGACCGTAGGATAGAATGCAGTGGGAGACCAGTTTGTTGGAGATGGATTGCGAGCGGCATTCGGAAGGTGGTGTGTGCTTTCCAGTTCACTGAGGGTCCACCAGGCGAGTGACAAGGAAGTTCAAGATGAGCTCTAACTGGTTATACGTTTGACTGTTTAGTGTGGAATTTAGATTTTCTTTAAAAATCGTAATGCTCTGGCTTGGTGTCCTGCAAAATAGAGGGAGAGAGACAGACAGACAGACAGAGAAGATGACACAGATAAACCGATTGCCGATTACCCAGCGAACGTATCTGCAACATGATAAACGGCCGAGTCAATGATTAGCCGCTGGTTATGAAATGACAGGATGGTTTAAATATTGTGGGCAGTCAACAGGCTCCTGACGGATTTCCTTGTCCTTCCAGGAACTAAAGAGGGAAGGGTACCTTCTTGGCCGCAGCTCAGCTGGACTTTGCTGTATTTTTGGAGTGTTTTTATTTGTTCTTTGAACCGGGGAGTTCATTGAGGATTGGGAATGCTCAATTGAGGTTCAGCAGCAGTCGTGGCCTCGCAAACATCAGGTTCTTGAACTAGACTGGAGTGCTTCACTCACCCCAACACTGATAAAACCTGAACCAAACATGCCCGTTTCTCAATGACTCGGAGCTTTCGGAGTGTTCAAGACATGCTTAGTGTTGTAGCGCTCTGGAGAATTACACAAATATTTTGTCTGTACGGGTAGTTTTTTTTAATGCTGTTCTATAATGACTGGGAGGATACTCGTTGTAAATATTACATTTGGTACAATATTAACCCTGTTCATGCGCCATCGTCTTTCACTTTCCTTTTTAATTCAGAATATGGTGATGTAGTTCAAGCTTGGATTTCTGTATGTTATCTGAGTTCGCAATGGCTTTATCTATTGAATAAATTGTTGTCCTTCGTCTATCCTGTGTCATTTTATCCGGACGGTTATGATGGATTATTCTGTCTGTAATCACTGATCTGTAAATTATTGTGTCTTTACTGTTTCACAGCAGCTGGAGAAACCTCATGTCCGGACACAGCCAATCATACTCATCTCTCATTTGCTCGGAACTTTCAGACTATCCTGGTGGTGTTTAATATTGTAGCGCTCTGGAGATGTCCATAAACAGTACTGAGTAGGTCCTTTTCTGATTGGACGGCAGTGATCAGTGGAGTTCCACAGCACTCGCTTCTTATCCCGTTGTGTGTCGATGATTTGAATGAAGGATTTGATTGCTTTGTTGCAGGGTCTGCCGATCCTCGGAAGATAGATGGAAAGGCACGTAGAGTTGAAGAAGCAGGGCGCTTGCAGATGGAGTTATACAGACTGGAGAAATTGGCAAAGAATTTGCAGAATGAATATAATGTAGGGAAGTGCTCAGTCTTACTCTTGGACTGACTAAATGAAGGCGTGAACCATTCTAACAATGGGGTGAACATTGAATCAAGCAGAGGTGCAGAGCAGCCTGGGAGGATTCCACACAGGAAAACAATGCAGAAATGTGAGGAAGCCAAATGCAAAGTTAGCACCCATCTGCAGAGGACTGGAATATAAAAGCACTCTTTTACAACCTATTAATCTGTATACTCTCCCCGGGTCCGGCCCAAAAGCATGTGGCACGGGTAGCAATCCTGAGATCACAACCCTGCACGCCCTGCCCTTTGACTATGCTCTTAACTCCCCGAAATGCCTGTGCAGACCATCGTCCTTCATCGTATCCATGCCACTTTCACCGACATATACCACCAGTTCCAGTTGTTCACCCTCCTGCTTAGGAATGCTGTAGACTGGATCCAGGATGTCCCTGATGTTGCCGGCAGAAACTCCTGCCCGTGCCGAGTGCATTCCCCCTGTCTCCACACACGCCACCCTCTTCCCTTCTTAGTCACAGCGGCAAACTGATTGGCAGAGACACGAGCACTGTGACTGAACTCTGTTAGGGCGCTGGATCAGGGATCCAATCACAGACCCTGCACTGTGCACACTGCGATATTTATTGAGTAACAAATCCCGAGGTGCAAACAAAGCCGGCGTCAAATTTCAGACAGAGATCAAAACCAGGCAGAGAAATTAAAACATCAGAATCGAGAAACGGGCAGAGTCGATATTCAGACGGACAGATACGAATGCTGGAAAGTCTCAGGGAAATTCATTGGGAAAATCTCGCAACCAACAGGTGAAAACACAGTCCTGAAATACACTGATACACTGCACAATAAAGGGAGAGGCAGATGATCGGTGGAACACAATGAGATAGAAGTGGCAGAAAAACAGGTCATAATGTGTAACAGGTGAGAGACGGAGTACTCAGTAATACAGGGGCCGGAGTAGAGTAGGATCGGGGACAGAAGCACATGGGGCATGAAAATAAACAAGAGCACATGGCAATATAGAGTCACAGACGACGGCTTTGGGGAGAACGCACATCAAAAATACACAAAGTTCAGTTGGAGTTATTGACCCACGTTCAGCCGTTTCATCTTCCTGACTGTCATCCTGTCTCCTGTGTCCTGCACCTTGGGTTTCACTGCCTCTCTAATTGTCCTGTCTATCGGTACTTCAGCCTCTCAAATAATCTCGAGCTCATCTATTTCCAGCTCCCCTTCCTGATTTTTAGAAGCTGCAGCTGACCGCACCTCTCGCAGCTGTAATCGCCAGGGACTCCGGAGGTCTCCATGCCTTCCCGCAATCCCGCAGAGGAGCTTTCAACTATCCTGCCTGGCATCTCTGGTATCCAATCGGAGAAGATATAAAGAAGAGAATATCCCTCGTACTAGCGTTTTCATTGGTACGTACATGGGCCACGACGTCTGGCTCCTCACCCTTCCACAAGAATACGTAGCTCGATCAAAGATATCCTGGTCGTGGTTGCCCAGGTACCCTCTTGCCACTCCCCTTAATAATGAGGCCCCTATCACCAGAGTGTGCTTTACACCTCCGCCTACTCCCATGCCAAACTCCCTTCTTTGAGCTATGAGCTTTCAATGTCATAAACACGCATGCTCCGTTATCAGTGAGTCACAATTGTCTGCAGCTACCTGCATATGTATTTCAGTAAGTTTATCCATGTTGTGTCGCCTTACAGACACGACACGCATCCGTGGACAGTTAACTGCTGGGATTACTAGATACACTTCCAACCCTGCATTTGTATTGCTTAACTGACGGCCTGCAGATAAAGGGTTGACTGCACCTGTCATTCCATAGAATTTAATGAAGGGAGTTTCCATGGGGATTGTCGACGTTACCACGGAGGTGTGGCTGCTGGTTGCCTGGTCTACTAATATGAATCCCTCACAACGACAGCTACAGTGAGAGCCGGCAGTCTACGCTGTCAGAGACGAGTCGGCTCCAGATAGAGAGAGGACAGAGGCTGAATCGCGAACGGTAATCTGGACTATCCCAGCAATGGATCATAATCTACAAAATGCAACGCGGAATGCTGCGGGAATCTCGAAGAATATTTTCTGGGCATTTCAATATCTTGTTGAAAATCATGAAAAGTTGCACTTGGGTATTCGAATCATGATTGTTCTTCAGACCATCCAACTGATTTACTACCCTCTACTCGCCATTTTAGCTGTTCCTGGTTAGTGTCTCGTCTCGTCTTTTTCTCCTGGTTAACGTTGAAAAATATGTCAGATTCTCTTTCTAATTGCATAGCGGCTTTCTCCACCCGGTATCGCTTCCGCAAAGTTCCTCTGAGTATATTTGATTAGGTAACCCATTCAAGGCTTACTGTGAAGTAGGGAGGCATGCGATCCAAGAGGATATTGGTTTGTAGATCCAGAAATGGTTACCTATGTGTGGTTGTAGACGGGTCTTATACTGCATGGATGTCTGTAACCAGTGGTGTGACTCAGAGATCTGTTCTGGGACCACTGCTCTTCTTGATTTTGTATTATTGACCTTGAAGCATAAGTGAAGGGGTGGATTAGTAGATTTACTGATGTCGCAAGTTTTCGGGGTGTTGTGGATAGTGTGGAGGTCTGTCAGAGTTTACAGCGGGACATTGAGAGGACGCAAAACTGCAGTGAAAAGTGGCAGATTGATTCCAACCCAAATAAATGGAAGACTCTTGGCGAGATTGGAGGTTAAGAGGGATGTTGGGGTCAGTGTCCATAAGACAGTCAAAGCTGCTGCTCAGGCTGACGCTGTGGTTAAGAATGCCATACGGTGCACTTGCCTTCAATCATGGGATTGAGTTTAAGAACCAAGAGGTAATATTACAGCTTCATCGGATCCAGTACAGACCCCACCTGGAGTACTGTGCTCTGTTCTGGTGGCATCCCAACAGGAAGAATGTGGAAATCATAGAAAGTGTGCAGAGGAGCCTTACAGATGTGTCGCCTGGATTGGAAATGAGAACAGGTTGAGTGAACTCAGCTTTTTCTCCCTGGAACGGCGGAGGATGAGAGGTGACCTGATAGAGGACTATAAAATGACGAGAGGTACTCATCCTGTGGATAGTGAAAGATTTGTTTTCCCCTAGGGCTGAAATAGCTGGCACGAGAGGACACAATTTTAACGTGCTTGGAAGTAGGTCTGGAGGAGATGTCAGGGGTATATATCTTATGCAGACAGTGATTACGCAGAACGGACTGCCGGCACTCTGAGGGAGTGGGATACGATAGGGTCTACTGGATGGCCACATAGAGCTTAGAAAATAGTATACTATGTGTATCCCTAGGAATGGAAATGTTCGGTACAGCATTGCGGGCCGAGAGGCCAGTATTGTGCTGCAAGTTTTCTATGTTTCGATTCATTGCGGAATTTCTCCTTCCATCGTTGGTGCCCTCGGTGTCCCGATTAATTCTCTGACAGGCAAACATTATCTCTGCCTCTTCTCCTTTTAAACTCATCCACCAAGTGACCTCCCAAGCACCTTCACTCGAAGAGAAACAAGTCTGAGCACACACAGACTCTCCACACAGGGAATTCTCTGCAATCCAGTCAGCATTCTGATCTATTTCATACGCAAACCCGTGTAATTTACAAATCCTTCCTGTAGTGAGGGGACCAAGACGTCTGCTGTTTATGATCCCCGTAGCGATGTGTGCGGTTGTGTCAGGGCAGGATTAGTCGGCTTTGCAGAACTTTGTTGGAGTGGGCTGCATTGCTGAAAAGAATAAATATTAAATAAATAAATAGCTCCAACGTCTCTCCTGTTGAAGAGCATGAGGTCATCTGGGCATCATCACGGCCATGAGTTATCACCGTCACCAAGAGCGTTGAGTAAACTGAGCGCCTGTAGAGGGATATTGGTAGGTTAAGCGAATGAAGTAGCGCTGGCCGATGGAGTACAAAGTTGGTTTATGCCAGGTCATCCACTTGGGAATGAGAAATAGAAGAACAGAATATTATTTAAGTGCTAAATGATTGCAGTGTTCTGTTGTACGGAGGGATCTTGGAGTGCTTCTGCTTAAATCAGAAAACGTTGGTTCGCAGCTGCAGCAAGATATCAGGAAGACAAATAGAATGTTGGCCTTCCTTACGAGACGAATTAAAATTAAGAGCAGGGAAGTTATGCCGCATCTGCACAAGGTACTGCTGAGGCTGTGCCTGGAGTATTGTGCAGTTCTGATCTCCTGCCTTGAGGAAGGATAAACTGGAGCTGTAGGCGGTTCACCAGTTGGTTGCAGAGATGAGAAGGTTCGACTATGAGGAGAAATAGACTCGCCTGGGAACGTACTCGTCGGAATTCATAAGTTTGAGAGAAAATCTTACAGACACATTTAAAATTGTTGAAGCGATAGGTAAGATAGAGTTAGGAAAGTTGTTTCCACTAGTAGGTAAGACTATAACTGAGGGAAATAGCCAGAGGATTCTGGGATGTAAATTTGAGACGGAGATGAGGAGGAACGGTTTTTCGCAGAGATAGGTGAAAATGTGGAAATATATGCACAATGAAGCAGTGGAGTTCAGTGCGTTAAATATACTTAAGACCAGTTATCATTGTTGTCTGCATACCAGAAGAATTCAGGGGTCTGAGAAGAAGGCGGGTATGCGGCGATGAGTCCATGATCAGATCAGCCATTAACATCTTCATTGCCGGAGCATGCCAAACCGAACAGTATTCCTGCTCGAATTGCTAATGTTCTTATGTTCTCATGTTTTCTCATGTTTGCATTTGAGGGGAGCTGAAGTTCCCTCATCGTGATACTTGATACATGAATCAGTTCATTATTCTCTTTACACCTCCCGGTTGCAACTCCTTCTGGCGCGGAACATCTGAGTACATTCCAGCCATCGGTTGATATCACTGCTGAGCCCATAAGGCTCGGGAGCTGAATACGGCCATTTTCGCACCGAGACCTCTCCGCCATTCCATCATAGCTGATTTATCATCCCTCCCTAACACATTCTAGACCCTCTCCCCGCATCCTGTCAAGCTCCGACAAATCAAGAGCCGATTAATCCCCGCTACAAATCGTTCCAATGAACTGACCATCATAACCGTCTGTGGCGATGAATTGCACACATTTACCAGCCTCGGTCCGAAGATATTTCTCGCCCTCTGTGTTCGAAAGAGGTAACGATTAAAAGAATTGTAATTTCAGAATGTTTCCATCCAAAAGTCTGTTAATGGTCTTTATCTCCCCCCGCACAGTGAACGTGTTGACAATCGTCATCCTGTCGCGGGGAAAGTGCGGTCTCTCCAAATGCGTCACTAGGTACCTAGTTGCCATGGTATCAGCGGATCAGCTCGTCGTTCTCTTTGATCTGGTATTGAGCAAGATTCCACTGATTTACATGCACACAGAGCTTTTCCTCTGGTCGTTACGTGTTCCCGTGTGTAATATCCACGCCGTCGTGTTTTACGCCGCCACGGACTGCTCTGTCTGGTTCACTGTCACTTTCACCTTTGATCGATTTGTGTCCATTTGTTTTCCGAGGTTAAAACGAAAATATTGCACCGGGAGAGCGGCGGCTCTGGTTCTGGGGACAGTGACTCTATTGAGCTGCCTAAAGAACATTTTCTGGTACTTTTTGCTCAACGGGATATATTCGATGGTAATTTTGCCCCTGCTCTGTCTACGTAATTATAGTTTTTCCGCATCTCAGGAGGCTGCATACCTACTGATTAATTTCCTCATCACCCCAGCATTACCCTTTGTCCTGATTCTTCTGTTAAACAGTTTAACCATCAGACACGTCTTAGTGGCCAGCCGAGCCCGGAGGAGACTCCGGAGTTCGCGCGATGGCGAAACGCCCGCCGACCCGGAGATGAAGAACCGCAGGCAATCACTCCTGTTACTACTGGTGATGTCAGGGAATTTCATCCTGCTGTGGGCGTTGCTGACGGTGTATTCCGTATGGGATAGCCTGTTTGCTTACATTGACGTGCTGTCCCCGTCTCCTCTGCGGGAGCTGGGCTACATGCTGCAACTGCTGAGCTGCTGCACCAACACGGCCCTTTACGCCGTGGTCCAGGCCAGGTTCAGGGCTCAGCTGAAGGAGACGGTGAAATCGCACTTCAGTCTCATGGCAAAGCTTAATCGGCGTTGTCAGGTCCGCATTAATCCTCAGTGACCTTTCTTCCATACCGCCCCAAAATATCCCATTTCTTCACGTGCATATGCAGTTCCATTGAGGCTCTGAACGGCCGTGGTTAGCCTCTCGATACACTGACACGATCGCCGATTTCTCCCCAGTCTGCTTTCTGTAATGCTCCATCCAGTTTACTTTCGCCTCGAGTTGCACCAAGTGGGTGATTCGAACTTTCTTTGCAGGCCAAACATTGCATCAAAATCGGAATGCGGAGTTGGGCCCTGCGGGTATTCCGTGCGGCCCTAATGGCTGCTCGGAATCTCCCAGTATCGCGCGATCTCTTTCCTCCATCGAGGGTCCAGTGGCTCCAAGAACTCCTGCCATTAATCGGTTCAGGCGGGTCCCTTGCCAAAGACTGACCGAGAACACCGCTAGCGACTTTGGTCTTTTCGAGATCTGTCTGCCACCTCGAGAACATGTCACCCGCAACACCATTCATTCAATTTCCACTCGTTCTTCCCAAGCAGTAATTGCCATTTCAGTGCTTTTCCGAAATTAAAGATATGCACGGACACTTACTGCAGTGGAGTTCCAATGTGTCGAATTCAGTTGAGTACTTTGGGTATGTGGGGAAGGTGACTGATGAGGAAATGGCACCGGATCTTTTTGTATTTATTGAGATCCGGCACGAAATGTGAAATCCTGTCAGATGTATGGCTCTAGCATAAACGCCATCAATTGGTATCGATACATCAGAGCTTTCTCCCGCTGACCCTTCAGGAATAGTATCTTGCACTGGAGCATTTTCCACCTGAGATGTTGACTGGATCGTATCCTTTCCGAAACGTCGACTGTCACCTCTGTTCGGTCTCCCGGAGTCTTTTTTTTTAATTCCTTTTTTCCTTCTTTATTTGATCATCCAGTGTTCTCCTTCTTTCCCGCCGCTGTCTGTGACGTCGTGGGTTTCCTCGGGAGGCTCTGGTTTCCCCACACAGACCAAATGCTAATACTTATATGTTGATAGCTTAATGTGTCACTGAAAATTGTCCCATAATTCGGGCCACTGGAAACGTGAATCATTCCGCCAGCCATGGGAACGGACTGGCAGTAAGGCATTTGAGAAGGACGTGTTCCGGGAGGCTGATCCATAAGACCGAGCTGCAGGGGCTAGCATGGATTCAA
The DNA here is from genome assembly GCF_030144855.1 of Hypanus sabinus. Lineage (NCBI taxonomy): Eukaryota > Metazoa > Chordata > Chondrichthyes > Myliobatiformes > Dasyatidae > Hypanus > Hypanus sabinus. The sequence goes on from NW_026779600.1 coordinate 65,889, forward strand.
ATTTGCTCCGGGCATAGAGTTGGTTGGCATAAAACAGTGGTCGGGGGCAGCGATTCTGCATGTGACAAGTGTTGGAGATATTCTGACGTTTGTCTTGGATGAAAATAGGGAAGATTCATAAATGTGCTTGCGGGCGACACAAAACGTGATGAGGTTGTGGATGTTGAGGAAGCTTGTTACAAGTGCAGATGGCCAGTCAAGTAACAGTTTTGTCATACTACCGCCAGCAGGTGGCAGCCTGTAAGGCAGCGATTTCCAGATTCATTCAGGATTCAAGATTCAAGATTCAAAACCTTTATTGTCACTCTAACTGTACAGCAACTCTGCAGGGCAGAATGAGACAGCGTTTCTCAGGAGCAGTGCAATCATAACACAACAAGCGCAACACTAAATAATAAATATAACAATATATAGTAAAACACAACAGCCACATGTCAGTTAAAATCAAGTTATACGTGTCCAGTGCAAGTTAAAAGCTTCCAAAGCAGAGTCAGGTAGAGCAGCTATTTGGCAGTCTGTCTGCCTGTGGGAGGAAGCTGTTTAGTAGCCTTGTGGTTTTCGTTTTGATGCTCCTGTATCGTTTACCTGATGGCAGAAGAACAAAAATTCATGGAGAGGGTGTGAGGGGCTTTAATGATGTATCGTGTCTTCTGGAGGCATCGACTCTGAAAGAAGTCTTGGACAGAAGGAAGGGTAACCCCAATAACCTTCTCTGCTCCCCTAAACACCCTCTGCAAGGCTTTTTTTTTGTCGGCAGCACTGCAGCTGGAGTACCAGGTTTTGATGCAAAAGGTCAGCACACTCTCAACCACGTTGTAATCCAGGAATTGCATTTTAATCACAAAGAGTAGTTGACAGTCAGTTGATCCGGGGTTTGAAATATACACAGTCAGTTCGGATGTACAAAAATGGACTAAATAATCTTGCAAATGATACCATAATCATTTATTTAGAAACATGCACAAAGTGACGGGGAATTTTCAGGTAGTAATTTCAAATAAGCTCTAAAAGCCAAGAGCTATAAACAGAGGGTGCTTGGGATGCACATCCCTTTGTGGTTGTAGATGTCAAGGAATAAGGAACTCGAAGGGAATCTCAGACAGACATGTGCCTATGAGGAAAATGGATGGCTACACTCTTTAAAAGAGTAGAAAGGAGTAATTACCAATTATGTTGGATCAGTCCATAATTGAATGATTAGTAGTTTGCGTGGATCCGGAATTGCCAGTAAAACTTTGACAAATCTCTTTCCATGCACTGGGCAGAGGACCATGACTGGTTCCGTCACGCCCTGCTATCGATAAACCAGTGCACAGGAGCAGAAAAAACCTCGGGTCCAGTCCATCTCAGCAGCAGCCTTCTCCACCACTGAGCACTTCTTCAAACTGCCAAATCGATCAAGAACCCCCACCATCCAGGCCATGCGCCATTCCCGCTACTGCCATTGGGAAGGAGGGAAGGCAGCTGTATTTCCCACACTACAGCTTCGCGAACTGTTGTTACCCTACAACCATCGGCATCAAGAACCAACCTGGATCACCTCACTAACCTCTAATCTGAAATGTTTCCACAAGCTATGTAATCACTTTCAAAAACCCTGCAACATTTTCGCAGTGTTTTTTTTTATTTGTCCATCGACCCATCTTCCTAGCTATCCATCTATTCAGTCGTTATTCGTTAATCTGTTTACTTCTTGTTTGCTCAGTGAGTCATCTATTGCACATTGGCAATTTGCATAGTCCAACTTTCTGCATGGTACTTCAATGTTTCAGTTGCATTTCTCTGTTGTTCTCTGCATGCCACCAAGAAAAGTAACCCCAAAGTAGTATCAAACATGGTTTGATAATAAAATTGCTTGCACATTGACGTGACCACATGGTAATTGACCCGATTGAGAGAGAGCTGGAGAGTTCGGAATTCTCTGTTGACCCTGTTGATAGAGTGTACATTGCTGGACATATTCATAGAATGCAGTGCAATGGGAAGATCACGTGCTCGAAGGAAATCGTGGCTGTGTGTTCTACCGTGAGTGGAATGGTCTGGGTTCGGCGGCAGGAACCTAGAGTTTTGTAGGCTGTGCTCCTTAATCGCCCCGCCAACAAGTAATTTGCAGAAGAGTTCCAGTCAGTTGTCATGGTAAAGGAGTCAGGCAAAAGTAAAACAGCCGTAAAAAAGGGAGATGCGAATAAAATATTTAGACTGTCCACAAAAACATCAAACATAGAACCATAGAACGCTACAGCACAGTACAGGCCCTTCAGCCCTTCATGTTGTGCGGACCCATGTAACCTTAAAAAAGTACTAAACCCACACTACCCCATAACCCTCCATTTTTCTTTCATCCATGAGCCTGTCCAAGAGGCCGTTAAATACCCCTAATGTTTTAGCCTCCACCATCATTCCTTGCAAGTCATTCCATGCACACAAAACCCTCTGTGTAAAACAACTTACCGCTGATGTCTCCTCTAAACTTCCCTCCCTTATCTTGTCCACCTTTGTTCCCCATCTGGCGCTCAGCTCAGCTCTCACCTGTGGCTCCAAGTCGCTGTGATACGCGCAGCGGCCACACCCCGATAAACCGTCTCGGCAGGCGGGCCAAACCAGTTGAAGGTAGCCGACCGGACTTCGGCCCCCGGTGAGGGAGGGGATCTGCCTGTCCCAGCTTGTGATGTCTGACCACACGAGTCCAACGTTCAAGTCGCTGTGATACGCGCAGCGGCCACACCCTGGTAAACCGTCTCGGCAGGCGGGCCAAACCAGTTGAAGGTAGCCGACCGGACTTCGGCCCCCGGTGAGGGAGGGGATCTGCCTGTCCCAGCGTGTGAAGTTTGACCACAAGAGTCCAACGTTCAAGAGGGCAGGCCAGCATACGTTGGTGGAGCGCGAAGAGCACGACGTGGACTTAGACCTCCTGGTCATCCACTGCAAGAGGTGGTGATCACTTTAAACTCACCCGGCAGAAGTCAAAGGCAAAACCACTGCTGTAACCTGCCACGAACACGATTTCCCAATATGTCAGAGCTGCGTGGAGGGAAATCGTCCGCGAACTGGATATCCAGTTCACACTGGGGAGAGGCCGTTCTCCTGCTCAGACAATGGGAAAGAATTCACTGCATCATCTCAACTTAAGGCACATCGGCGAGATCACACAGGAGAGAGGCCGATCACCTGCTCAGACTTTGGAAAGAGATTCTCTCAGCCAAATCAAGCAAATGTGCATCATTGAGTTCACAACAGGTATAGGCCGTTGACTTGCTGTGAATGTGGTTAAGAATTCATTCATTTATCTATCCTTACCAGTTTCACACTGGGGAGAGGCCGTTCTCCTGCAGACAATGGGAAAGAATTCACTGCATCATCTCAACTTAAGGCACATCGGCGAAATCACAGAGGAGAGAAGCCGATCACCTGCTCAGACTTTGGAAAGAGATTCTCTCAGCCAGATCAACCAAATGTGCATCATTGAGTTCACAACAGGTAGTTCACAGTGTTCACTTGCTTTGAATGTGGTTAAGAATTCATTCATTTATATATCCTTACCAGTTTCACGCTGGGGAGGGGCTGTTCACGTGTTCTGAATGTGGGAAGCGATTCACTCAGTCATCTAACCTTATGTAACTCGCTTTGGCAAGCAGCTTAAAATAGCCCCCCAGTCGGCCAGGCTTAAGAAATCTCGTTTGGATGCATTTTGCGCGATGTGTCCCCTGTTACAGATCAGTGCTGTACCCGGAAATAACAAGCAATACTGGATATGCGATTAAACAATTCAGCTTCATAATTCTTACTTTGACTATATGGTTTGTGAAGTAAACAAAAGAAAAGAAAAAGGGCCCACTCTCGCCATTCGCGTTTTCTCCTCTCTCCCCAGCCAAGACCATGAAAATCTCTCTTCCAGGCTCACAGGGAAGAACTTTTTTGTCATTGGGTGGCCCCGCACTCCAAAACCCTGTTATCTCCAGTCGTAACCTAATCATTACTGCTACAGAGAAACCATCACCGCAGCATTGAAACATTGCTGAGAGGCCGCTACATGAGCAGTGAACACTTACAACGTGTTAGTCTTATTACAAACTATCGGGTTCACACTGGGGAAATACTTTCAATAAACTGCATGCTGGATGCACGCATCCATCACCGTTACTGAATGCAATTTCGAGAGTAAATGTCGGTGCTGAACTCTGCAATTATTGCTGCTGCTCACCACACCCAGTTCTACACCCTGGTCACTGGGCATGGGAGGAGTTTCTTCTGATGCATACTCACCTTTAATCGGACTTGTGTTTAATATTCTGGATCTGAGAAAAATAAATTAGTTCATTTTAAACTCTGTCTCTGGTACTTAGTGAATTTATAGCACAACTAGTGCACAGTGGAGAGTCACTCAGGCCAGCTGGTCCCTGCCAGTGATTCAGTTCCACGACAGTCATTTTAAAATCTCCTCTTTTGTTCATCTCTCGCTCTCCCTGTGGGATGGGTTACTGTCACCACTCTGTGGGTGAAGAGGATTCCCTTGAATTTTCTGCAGACTGAAGAAGTAGAGCTAACTGCAGTTCTGTCTGAGATGTTCTTCCCCCCTCAAGACTCTGGGCTGAGCAAGAACGACTTTCGAAGTTAACCTCCTTATTCATGGCTCATTTCTAAATTCTGGGTCATTTTCCCTGCTTCTAAAGGGTTGTTAGAGAACACCCCTGTCCTCCAAAGACTGAAACCATCTGCTGGATGCTCAATGAAGCAGGGTCAGAAACTAGAGGCAAGTCTGCGCAGGGCAGAGTTTGGGGCTCTGGACGATGGTCGGTGTAAAAACGTATGATGAGGAGAAAGGAATCAGCACCGGAGCATGGCAGTGAATAACAGAATAGCAACATTTGGAAGCTGATTGACAGAGACAATCTTTCGGTTGTCTGACTGGTGACACAAACAATATCTGTGGTGTGGTGCTTCACTGGTCGAGAAGTATTGGTGTGTTGGGAATGGTTTCATCTATTTAGGGATTTGTTCCTGCTTGTTTATTTTGTAATATTATATCAGCGTGGTTGTTATGGATTGTCGTATCTGAAATACAGTATGTTAATTTAATTTGTAAGATTTTGACTCCAAAACTGGATCAGGCTTGAATTTATGGTGCTTTTAAGAAGTGATGGAGTGCATTCGTGAGTTTGTTTTTTAAAGCAAGATCTTGGTGAATGATATTTGCCACTTGTTTGTACCTGTGTTAGTAACGAGATTAGTTAAACTGCTGCATGATCCTGGAATGTGTTGGATTGTGTCTGGTTTTTCTCGGCATTTTCTGCACTTACTGCCATGTTTGTTTGTATTTTTGATTTTTTTTACTTTCTTTTGTTAACCACCTTGCCCTGTATTTCTGCAAGGGACCCCTCTGTTTCTGGGAAGGGTTCTCCAACTCTCAGTCAGGTGCTCGATGCTTCCTTGTCACCAGCGCGGATCATTGTGATGTCTCCTATGGAGGGTCAGTCTCATTCCATTGGTTAATGTTTTCTTCCAGAGTGATGATTTATTTTTCTGAGTTTGCCTCTCAGTGAAGTTTTCTGGTCGGTATTGCTTATCACAATTGCATAAACACACACGGAGTACTGAATACTCTTCATTTTTGATGAAATATATACTTAGTTTTATCTGACTGTTGTGTGATTTTTTTCATGTGTGTTATTTCTGTTTCTCCTTCTGTCCAAGGTAGTGTTAATCTAACTGGGTTTGTGTGGGTTTAAGTGTCTTTTCTAGCTGTTACGGGCAGATGGGGCTCCATAAGCACGGATGATACCTCTTTTAGAAGAGGCAAAACTCCGATTTCAAACCTGCGCTGCCTTGCGAATACACCCGCTCACGGGAAAGGATTTGGGAAACCGCGAGGAAAATTCCAGAGTCGGAGTCCCGAAGGCGGCTGACTGCTCTACCCAGTACCGGCAAGGCAAATCCTGCGATGCTGTTGACACCAAACTCGATGGACTTTTCGTCCTTCCTTTGGACCAGTCATCAGCATGGAGAGGCGGTCCCACTGCATGGGCAACGGACGAATCTCAATATCAAGTCTTCCCTGGCTTGCACCCTGCAGAAGCCACTGCCAGTGAATAACAGAGGCGCTTGTACCCATGGTCGACCACGACCGACAGAAGCCACACATTTTCTGTCACAATTGAATATACACACATGGAGGGATGAATCCTGTTCAGTTTTGAGGAAAGTATATAACTAGAAATTTTATCTGACTCTTGTGTGATTTTTGTTTTTCATAAGTGTTATTCCTCCTCCTCTTTCTTTCCAAGGTAATATTTATCTAAGTGGGTTTGAGTGTGATACGTCTTTTTTAAAGTTTCAGTTCTGTTCTTATTTATCTTTGTGATTTTTTTTTATTTAAATGGGACAAAGATATTTTCATTTAAAAGGTGAATGTCGGTATTGCTGAAAGTGATTATTGCCTTTGTTGTATTTGTTAACTATTGAGCTCTGTTTGTCAGGATTTTTTGAGCCTTGAACTAAATTTTGTCAAAGGGTTTCCCTATTTTGCACTACATTCTACTGTCTTTGCTTGTTGATATTCCAGATATGTGGGTACCAAGAGTTCCGATGAATGGTCTTGGCCCGAAATGTTAATTCTTATCCATAGATGCAGCCTGACGTGCTGAACTCCTCCAGAACTTTGTGTGTAGTTCTAGGTTTCTAGCATCTGTATGTCTTCTTGTTTCCCAGATACTTATATGTGCCTTGAAAGAAAAAGTCAGAGAATTCCACAGATTCACTACTGCTGACTAAATAAAATCCTCCTTAACTATTCTAAAAAGTCAGTCCTCAGTTTTGAGGCTGTGCTTCAAAAACTATTTCTACCACTACCATACGAAAAGCCCTCTCCTCATCCACACTATCTGGGCCTTTCCGCATTCGGTGGGTTTCAGTAAGATTTACCCCTCCCCACTCCCAATCCCAACCACATTTATTAAACTTAGGTCAGTGCATGAGTACAGGCCCAATTCTGCGAAACGCTCCTCATATCTTAGCCCCTTCAATCCCGTAATCATCCTCTGGACTCTCTCCAAAGACAACACGACTCTACTGAGATATGGGCCCCAAATGCTATAAGTGCGGCCTAAGTAGTGTCTTATAAAGTACCAACATTTTCTCTTTCCTTATATATTCTACTTTACAGTACTTTAAATAAATGCTAGCATTTCATTTGCCTTCTTTCCCACAGACTCCTCCTGTAAATTAATCTTCTGGAGTCTTGCCCGAGGACTCATATTTCCAGCTGTACATCTGTTTCTTGAATCTTCTCCCCAATCAGATAATAGTTCACTGTTATTCCTTTTGCCAAAATGCGTCATCGCACATTTCCTAATATTGTATTCCAACTGCCACTTTTTTGTCCAAATTTGTCTGTGTCCTGCTGCAGTCGCATTGCTTCCCCAGCATGACCAACGTCTCCACGTATCTTAGTATCATCCGCAAACCTTGCCACAAAACCATCAGTTCCATTATCCAAATCACTGACAAACAATGTGAAAAGCAGCGGACCGAATACTGACCCCTGAAGACCACTAGTCACTGCTGGCCAACCAGAAAAGGCCCCTTTTATTCCCACTCGTTGCCTCTTGGCTGTCAGCGATTCTCTATCCATGCCAGTATTTCCTCTGATTTTTATCCTGTTCAGCAGTCTCATGTGTGACACCTTATCAGATGCCTTCTGAAAATCCGAGTAAATAATATCCACTGCCTCTCATTTGTCCATTCTGGTTATGACTTCCCCGAAAAACTCTAACAGATTTGTCAGGCAAGATTTCCCTGTACAGAAGAAATCTGGCTTTGACTTATTTTTATCATTAGTCTCCTAGTACCTAATTATCTAACTTCCTTCTCGCTTTTGCTACTTTTTAAGCACTTACCCTGGCTTTTATATGGTCCTTAACTTCCTTTGCCAGCCACGGCAGCCCAGCCCTACCATTCGAGAACAACTTCTACAGCACGTATCTATCCTGTACATTACGAACTATTCCCAGTAAAGTTAGCCATATCTGCCCTGGCGTCATCCCAACCAATATGCATGGTTCGGCAGGGTTTAAACTAATTTGCAAGTGGGATATGAACCGGAGCGATAGAGCAGTGAAAGAAGTGCATAGAGTAAAGCCAGATGTAATATATAGAGAGGCTTTGAGGAAAGAACAGCAGAATAAAGAGTATTAAGGTAGTAAGGTAGATGGGCTAAAGTGTGTGTACTTCAATGCAAGAAGCATCAGGACAAAGGTGATTAACTGAGAGCTTGGATACATACATGGAATTATGATGTAGTGGCCAATGCAGAGACTTGGCTGGCACCAGGGCAGAAATGGATTCTCAAGATTTCTGTATTTCATTGCTTTAAAAGGGATGGGGGGAGAGGAGGAGGGGTGGCATTACTCGTCAGGGATACTATTACAGCTGCAGAAAGGGTGGGTAATGTTGCAAGATCCTCTTTTGAGACAGTATAGGCGGAAGTCAGGAACGGGAAGAGAGCAGTTACTCTACTGGGGGTATTCTATATGCCCCCTGGTAGCAGCAGAGATACCGAGGAGCAGCTTGGGCGGCAGATTTTGGAAAGGTGCAAAAATAACAGGGTTGTTATCATGGGTGACTTTAACTTCCTTAATATTGATTGGCACTTGAGTAGTTCCAAGGGTTTAGATGGGGCAAAGTTTGTTAGGTGTGTCCTGGATGGATTCCTGTCACAGTATATTGTCAGGCCGACTAGGGGGGATGCCACACTTGATCTAGTTTTAAGTAACAAACCTGGTCAGATCTCAGATCTGTCAGTGGGTGAACATCTGGGGGACAGTGATAACCGCTCCCTGACCTTTATCATTATCATGAAAAAGGATAGAATCAGAGAGGACAGGAAAATTTTTAATTGTAGGAGGGCAAATTATGAGGCTATAAGGCTAGAACTTGCGGGTGTAAATTGGGATGATTGTTCTTGCAGGGAAATGTACTATGGACATGTGGTCGATGTTTAAGGATCTCTTGCAGGATGTTAGGGATAAATTGGTGAGGAATATAAAGAATGGTATGGTGAAGGAACCATGGGTGACAAGTGAAGTGGAAAATCTAGTCAGGTGGAAGGAGGCAACATACATGAGGTTTAGGAAGCCAGGATCTGATGGGTCTATTGCGGAATATAGGTTAGCAAGAAAGGAGCTTAAGAAGGGGAGGAGAAAAGCAAGAAGGGGGCACAAGAAGGCCATGGCCACTAGGGTAAAGGAAAACCCCAAGGCATTCTTCAAAGATGTGAAGAACAAAAGGATGATAGGAGTGAAGGGAGGGATAGTCCAGGTAATTATAGACCAGTGAGCCTTACGTCTGTGGTGGGAAAGCTGTTGGAAAAGATTCTTAGAGAAAAATCTATGAGTATTTAGAGAATCCTGCTCTGATCTGGGACAGTCAGCGTGGCTTTGTGAAGGGCTGATTGTGCCTAACAGGCTTGATGGAGTTTTTTGAGGAGATGTCCAGGCATGTAGATGAGGGTTGTGCTGTGGAAGTGATATACATGGATTTTAGTAAGGCATTTAACAAGGTTCCACACGGTAGGCTTATTCGGCAAGTCAGAAGGCATGGGATCCAGGTCAGTCTGGTCAGGTGGATTCAGAATTGGCTTGCCTGCAGAAGGCAGAGGGTCGTGGTGGAGGGAGTACATTCAGATTAGATGGTTGTGACTAGTAGTGTCACACAAGGATCTGGTCTGGGACCTCTACATTTCTACATTTTTATTAACGACCTAGATGTGGGGGTAGAAGGGTGGGTTGGCAAGTTTGCAGACGACACAAAGTTTGGTGGTGTTGTAGATAGTGTAGAGGTTTGTCGAAGATTGCAGAGAGACATTGGTAGGATGCAGCATTGGACTGATAAGTGGCAGATGGAGTTCAACCTGGAGACATGTGAGGTGGTACACTTTGGAAGGCAAACTCCAAGGCAGAGTACAAAGTAACTGGCAGGATGTTTGGTAGTGTGGAGGAGCAGCGAGATCTGGGGGCACATATCCACAGATCCCTGTAAGTTGCCTTACAGGTAGACTGGGTAGTTAAGAAAGCTTATGGGGTGTTATGTTTCATAAGTCGAGGGATAGATATTAAGAGAAGCGATGTAATGATGCAGATCTATAAAACTACAGTTAGGCCACACTTGGAGTACTGTGTCCAGTTCTGGTCGCCTCAGTATAGGGCATAGAGGAGATTTACCAGGATGCTGCCTGGTTTAGAGAGTATGGATTATGATCAGAGATCATAATCATAATCGCTCTCAATAGACAATAGACAATAGGTGCAGAAGTAGACCATTCGGCCCCTCGAGACTGCACCGCCATTCTGAGATCGTGGCTGATCATTCACTATCAATACCCAGTCCCTGCCTTGTCCGCATATCCCTGGATTCCCCTATCCATCAGATATCTATCTAGCTCCTTCTTGAAAGCATCCAGAGAATTGGCCTCCACCTCTTCCGAGGCAGTGCATTCCACACCTCCACAACTCTCTGGGAGAAGAAGCTCTTCCTCAACTCTGTTTTAAATAACTGACCTCTTATTCTCAATCCATGCCCTCTGGTATTGGACTTTCCCAACATCTGGAACATATTTCCTGCCAAAATCCTATCTTAAACGTTTCAATCAGATCCCCTCTCAATCTCCTCAATTCCAGCGTGTACAAGCCCAATCTCTCCAATCTCTCTGCGTAAGACAGCCCTGCCATCCGAGGAATCAACCTAGGGAATCTACGCTGCACTTCCTCAATTGCCAGAATGTCCTTCCTTAAACCTGGAGACCAAAACTGTACACAATATTCCAGGTGTGGTCTCACCAGGGCCCTGTACAAATGCTAAAGGACATCCTTGCTCTTGTACTCAATTCCCCTTGTAATAAAGGCCAACATTCCATTTGCCCTCTTCACTGCCTGTTGCACTTGCTCATTCAACTTCATTGACTGATGAACTAGGACTCCTGGGTCTCTTTGCATTTCTCCCTTACCTAACTCTACACCGTTCAGACAATACTCTGCCCTCTTGTTCCTGCTTCCAAAGTGGATAACTTCACATTTATTCACATTGAATGACATCTGCCAAGTATCTGCCCACTCACCCAGCCTATCCAAGTCTCCCTGTATTCTCCTAACGTCCTCTTCGCATGTCACACTGCCACCCAGTTTAGTATCGTCAGCAAACTTGCTGATATAGTTTTCAATGCCCTCATCTAAATCGTTGACATAAATCGTAAAGAGCTGTGGTCCCAATACAGAGTCCTGTGGTACCCCACTAGTCACCTCCAGCCTGTCCGAGAAACACCCATTCACTGCTACCCTTTGCATTCTATCTGCCAACCAGTTTTCTATCCATGTTGAAACCCTGCCCCCAATGCCATGCTCTCTCTCTCTCTCTCTCTCTCTCTCTCTCTCTCTCTCTCTCTCTCTCTCTCTCTCTCTCTCTCTCTCTCTCTCTCTCTCACATCCACTTGCACAGAGGTCTTCAACCTTCGCGTTTAATTGCCTCCATTGAGTTGGTATCAAATTTCTGATCTGGTTATCTGAACAGGGAATGACTCAACAACGTCCTATTATTATCTAACGAAATTCTAAAGATGAATTAGTTTGGAAGTCGTCTTTCTGCTTTATTTCCTGCAGTGTAACAAAGAAGTTAGGATTTAGCAAAGCATTTTAATGAAAGCCTCATGGTAGAAGCCACCCTCGGCACTTTAGTAAGGCTTTGAGTCAATGTCCAATGGTTAATGGCAAGGGACGTGAACATGAAATCACAGGATATCGGAGCAGAATTGTGCCTCTTAGTTCATCGTGCTCCTCCAATTTTCCATCACGGGTAATCTGATCTTCAACCCTAACCTCCTCCTCTTTCCCAAAAAGCCGTTAGTCCCCTGACCAATTAAGAACTTGTGAACCTTTTTCTGAAAAAACACCCAATGACTCGGCATGCACACCTTCATGGCATCAAATCTGAGTCGTGAAATGAATGCCAGCCTTGCTTTTGCCTTCGCTAGCACCGAATTACCCTGCATGTTTTCCTTCAGGAAATCCCGAGCAAGACTCGTGAGTCCGCATGCAGCTCTGATTTCACAATTAGAAACTATTTTTTTTCTGCGCATTAATCATTCGTTCCACGACACACTTCCATAGTCAGTATTTCACTTCTCTATTCCTTGTCCATTCTGTCAGCTGACCCCCTTCCGGTGACACTACCTGTCTCTGAAGGTAGATCCTGTCCATCTGAATCCCATCCATTAGATGACTGACCACTGTTGAAAAGTTCTTCTACCAGTAGCTATCTGACTTATCTCGGCATCATAATATAGTGATGGAATATTTAATGTATCTCTGCCTTGCAATACATTAATTTTTGAAAAGGAGGGAACAAAGATCCCTGCCAAGGGCACAACAATATCTGCTCGTTCCCCATAATGTCCTTTCAAATAGATGGTCAGGATCGGAGAACGTTCATGAAAATCTCCTACGTTTCGTCCATTCTAATTGATGTGCTCTCAGATAGCACAGAACCCTCCAGTGAACTCAGAAACTATGTCCTTTTCACGAGTAAATGTATATTAATTATTTTACATAGATGATGCCTCGCCTATTGAGATTCTCCAACGTTTTGTGTATGTTGCTTTGGATTCCAGCATCCCCAGATCTTTTCCTGTTTGTAAATGTAGCTAAGGATTTAACATTTCGTTCATTTCCTTTGGTTTTAGAAATTATCACCGTTGACGTCAATGGCGTCTATTCCACACCCAAGCATGAAATTGCCCATTTACCCCAAATATACATTACCATGCGTAAGTTATTGACACGCTTATATAGCTAGGGTGCATAAGACTTTTACACAGTAAGCATCTGTCAACGGAGAGCGGAGAACGAGCTCGTAAACTTCGTGGGTGCAAAGGAGGTTGGGAGCAGCGAAGGTGGAGGTTGGGAGCAGCGAAGGTGGAGTTTTCCGAGGTGGTTGTGGGACACGTGGCAAGAAAGGAGTGCCCAGGCGAGGGAGGCCACCGGCACGGTTACCACCAAAACAAGCCGTAAGTCACAGAGCAAGAACAAATTATTACAAATAAACATTATATTCGTCATTACAAAATGTATTTCTGGTGCCTTCTGCTCGCTCCCCTCTGTTCCAAACAATGATACCCCTCTCCCTACCCTTTCCCCGCTGCCAGTCCGCAATAAATACCCGTGTCAGAATCAGGTTTATCGTCGCTCACGTATGTCATAAAATCTGTTACCGATGTCTTCTTAAAAACTTTAAACCTGTCCGCCGCTTGCTGCTCACATAATATTAGTGAGTTCCTCTCTGTTGTAATTTTAGAGGCTCCCCCTTATGCCCAGCACGTAAGTGCCATAATGAAGAAAGAATGACAGCGCCTCTACTTTCTTAGAACTTTCCAAAGATTTGGCATGTCATCTAAAGATTTGAAAAACTTCTGTGAGCCAATATCGGAGAGTAAATTGACGGGTTTCTTCATGACCAAGTATGCAAACACCAATCCTCTTGTTCGGGAAACCAAGAAAAAAGTAAAGGATCTGGCGCAATTGAGTGCTAATGACAGGAGTGTTGGCAATGTAAACGAACAGAGGCAGTATCGGAATGAGAATCAGATTTATGATCACTCGCCCGTGTCGTGACATTTGTTAACCTAGCCGCAGCTGTTCAAAGCAATACATAATATGGAAGCAAAAGTAAATAACTGAGTGAACCAATTACTGTCTGTGTATATGGATTAGATTTAAAAATATCAAAAAAAACATGCTATACCTTTTAAAATGTCAGGTCGTGTTTACGGGTTCAATATCCATTTAGGAGTCCGATACCAAAGAGGAAGATGCTGTTTCTGAATCGCTGGGTGCGTCCCTTGAGGCTCCTGTGCTTCCTAACTGATGGCAGCCATGCGTGAAGCGCGTGCTCTGGTTGCTGGGGGACCTTAATAGTGGACGCTGCCTTAATGAGACACCGTTCCTTCAGCATGTCTTGGGAATTTTGTAGGCAAGTACACAAGATGGATCTGACTAAATATACGGCCCTCTGCAGCTTATTTTAGACCTGTGCTGTAGCACCCCCACTCCCACCTGCAGGGTACATTTCTGGAAGTGTCTGAATGTTTTTGTTGACTTACGAAATCTTTTCGAACTCCTATAAAGTATGGTCGCTCCCTTGCCTTCTTTAGAGCGGCAAGGCCAGATGAGCTCTTCAAAAATCTTTACACCCAGGAACTTGAAACTGCTCACACTCTCCGCTTCTGATCCCTCTATGACGACTGGTATGTGCTCCTTCGCCTTCCCGTTCCTGAAGTTCACAACCAGCTCTTTCGTCTCACTGACTTTGAGTGCATGGCTGTTGCTGCGACAACACTCCGCTAGGTGGTCTGATGCAGGAGGAAACAGTTAGATTGATCTTAGATGAGCTTCTAAGATCAGCACTACAGATATGCAGGCAGAGAAAGGAAACCTGTAAAGACAATTGAATTGATGTCATACAGGGACTTCAATGTACAGTACCCTAATGTACTGTAAACTATGAACTTCGTAGTATAAGACGGGGAAGAGCATAGGGATATTTGCGTCCAAGTACGCAGCTCCCTGAAAGTGGCTACATAGTTTTTAAGGCAGTTAAGCAGGGAAATGGCATGCTTGCTTTTATTATTTGAGATATTGAGTTCAAGTCAGGAAGTTATCTTACAGATCTATAAAACTGGAATTAAGCCACATCGGGAGAATTGCATATAGTACTAGTCACGCCATTATAGGAAGGACGTCAATGATTTGTCGTCAATTTAATTTGCACAAGGAGTTAAAGATGGTGGCACCACAAGGCATTGATTTCAAACCTTCACAGCCCTCTCCAACTTGAAATAAACAAAACTGCATCTCTTTGTCACCACTGTGAATATCCGTGTCAGTGAAGGTAACATACTATGCGAAACAACTAGCAATCATGAAATGCCAGTTGAAGTGCTTTGAGCGGCTACTCATAGAGCGCATTAAGGCTTCTCCTGGCTGCATTGGACCCTTTCAGTTCACACTGCTGGTATTAATCCACCGAAGATGTATTAGCTTCCTTCCTATCCCACCTGGAAAAATAGGGACTCACATGCTAAGCTACCGTTTGAAGACTTTAGTTCTGTGTTTAACATCCCAGCATCTAATGGGATATTTTCTGTCTGTGACGTTTCTGACATTGCTGCTTACCCACTGACATGCTTGTGTTTCTTTCAATTCTAATAATGAACGTGCTGACGATTGTGGTCCTGTCCCGGGGAAAGTGCGGTCTTTCTAAAGGAGTCACCCGTTACCTGATGGCCATGACAGCAGCCGATCTCCTAGTTGTTATCTCAGAACTGGTCCTGAGGCCCTACTACCCCTACTTTCCTGAGGAACATCCCCGTGTGTAATGTCCACGCGGTCCTACTTTACGCAGCCACCGACTGTTCCGTCTGGTTCACCATCATGTTCACCTTTGACCGATTTGTGGCTATTCGCTGCCAGAATCTGAAAGCCAAATACTGCACTGAGATAATGGCGACTGTGGTTCTGGGGACCGTGGGCCGCGCTGAGCTGTTTAAAGAACGTTTTCTGTTTTTTTTTATAAGCTCTCCGAAGTCAGCTGTTAGTCAGCTGACTAACACCGCTTGGTTTTGCGCACCAAGATATGTTGTCCTGCTCTCAGTGGCCTGGACAGTAGTTTATATATGTTTATGTCCTGTTTGAGCGGTGTGGTCCCGTTTATATATGTATATGTCCTGTATGAGCGGTGTTGAAGATGTCCTTGGGATGTCACTCAGCACATGTGCACACGCCCTAGGAACTTGACCTTGGATGTTGTCAGCAAAATAAACAAATATAGAGCCCTCCTTTTCTTCTTAAATCCCATAACCCCTACTGTGGTCTAGGCCGCCAGTACAACTTGCCAGGATCCTCAGACCTGGCTGATTGGAGAGATATCGACCCCGTGTCCCCTTTTTTTCCAGTCGACTTCAATCGTCTTCTCAGCCAAAATTTTTCCCTCTCCCGGCGATGTATTCCGTGGAGATTCTGTTGGCATTTCTTTGCTGGTCCCATGCCCAACTCTCCTTCTTTTACAGTTGTGTTTAGGAACACCCATTGCTCACTGCCACACTTTCAACTGAGAATCCTGTCTTTTTGTTAGCATGTCTCTTAAAACTAATATATTATCAACCTGTTGTGGCTCAGAGAGCAGCAGGGTTACCTATATTCCGCATATTTTTGTGAAACACTACCCTCTCCGACGCACTGAAAGCCGGTGTCTGTGTCTCCATCTCCCAATATATTTGCTCCTTTGCTCAGTTGTTTTTGCTCGGTAACTGATCTACTGCTCCATCGCAGCGTCGCAGACAGCAAGGCGCGATTACAGCTCGTTGCATTTGAGTTCGACTACAATTCCGACGTCTTCTGAGAACATTTAGTACATCCGTCACGGGAACGCATGGACTTTCTCCCCCAAGTGGTCCTGTTTCTTCTCGCAATCCAAATGCCGATCACCAGGTAGGTTAATTGGTATTTGCAAATTTGTCCTGTGATTAGGCCAGTGCTAAATAGGTGGTTTTCTGTAGGGCGCGGTTTAATCGACCGGAAGGGCCTGTTCCACACACTCAATCTGCCTTTGTGACTCAGCAGGGAAGGGGAGGTAGGAAGGTAGAGTGGGACTCTGTGTAAACAGGGGAACGATCGCAAAGTTCTGTGGGCGTGATGATATGTTACCTACCGGGTGCCAGGGTCCCTGATAGGTCGGATCAAGTCCCCATCATTCTCAATGGGAAGGTGAACAGGTAGCAGTTGTGGTCCATGTACGTAAAATGACCTGGGGTCAACGAGTGTCGTGGTTCAGCATACGGAGTTCGGGGAGTTAGGTGCTACGTTAAACGGCAGGATCATGAAGATTATACAGTTTAATACGTGGCCAGGCCGTTGGTGTAGGAGGGAGAGCATAAGACTTTTGGATCTTTCAGGGAAGTTAGAACTTGTACAGAAGAGACGGTATGCAACTGAACTGGAGAGGTATTGATAAACTAGCAGGAAGGTTTCTTAATTGTGCACGCTGGAGTTTAAACGAGAGTTGCAGGGGAATGGAAATCTGAGTTCCAGAACAGTTAGTGGAGGGGTTATGGAGGCCGATGTTGGTAAGCGTTCAGACAAAGTTAGGAATCAAAAGATTGAGCATGTAATACCTAGTGTCATGAACATCTTGTATTTAAATGAGGGACTATCGCAGGAAAAGGTACGTAATAGTGCAGAAGATGAGGTAGCCGATTTGCAAACAGAAGTAATATGTAGTGAGGACAGAATGTTGATTGAGCAAAATTCCAGTGAACATGGTGAGATGCACCTTAAACGGTATCAAAATCACACCGGGTGATTCAGGACTGAAGGTGTATTTGATTACGTGCAACATTCGGAATCAGCTGGGCGCACTTGCAGCAGAGCTGCAGATTGGCAGGTGTGAATTTTTCGGCAAAACTGACTAAAGGCTGAAAGATTATATCTTAATATCTCATAGCTTATAATTTTAATATGATTATAGCTTAATGCCCAAAGATACGTATGGTATCGGAAGCGTAGCGAGGAAGGCAGAGGTACGGTGTGGCTCTGTTGTTAAGGAAATGCAGTCAAATCATTAGAAAGAGGTGACATAGGGTCGGAAGATCTACAATTATTGTGGATAGAACTAAGGAACACAAGGGTAGTTAAACCCTGTCGGGAGTTGTGCACAGACACCTGTACAGTATTAAGGACGTAGCCTACAGATTACAACCGGAGTTAGTAAATGCATGTAAAAAGGAACATTACTCAAGGGGAACGTTAATATCCAGGTGGATTGGAAAATCAGTCAGGGGAAATTTCTAAGGTTCCTGCGAGATGGCTTTTCAGAGCAGTTCGTGGTTGAGCCCCCCAGACGATCAGCTGTTCTGGATTGAGCGTTGGACAAAAAAACAAAATTGAACCGAAAGATTAATATAACACAACCCCTAGGGAAAATAGATCATAATATGATGATAAATGATTTCTTTTACCCTGAAATTTTGGAAGAAATCTGAAGTCAGATGTATCAGCATTTCAGTGGGATAAAGAGAATAATAGCAGCATGTGTTTGTGTGTGTGTGAGAGAGAGAGAGAGAGAGAGAGAGAGAGAGAGAGAGAGAGAGAGAGAGAGAGATGGGCAGAATTGTAGGGAAATGTTCGGCACAACTTTGTTGACCAAAGGGCCTGTATTGTGCTGTAGGTTTTCTATGTTTCTACAATATGGAAAGAACACTGGCAGGGATGACGGCAGAACAGCAATGGCTGAAAAGCCTGCAAGCAATTCAGAAGGCACAGAATATACACATTCCTAACAAGAAGAAGGATTTTAAAGACACAACCGTGGATCACAAGAGGTGTCCAAGGCAACGTAAAAGTTAAAGAGAGGACAGTAACGCACGTTGGGGAGGAACAGAGCGACATAGGGAGTCAGAGACAAGGAAAGGGGGTACAGAGAGAGAGGGTTGACACTGGTTGTGAGGAAAAGAAAAAAAAAAACAGGCGCTTATAAGGGAGAGCGGGTCCAATGAGTGCAGCAGAGAGTACGAACAAGAGGACACATTAAATAAAGAGAGGGAGAGGGAGCCATAGGTAGTAAGGGAATTGCCAGAGAGAATGAAGTTGCACGACAGCTTCTAATTAGGTAACATAATGCAGTTTTAAGGATCTCGAGTTAAACTAACGACCCCGGTCCTCCCTTTATATTCAGGCGATTAACCCCTTCTTGCCTACCTGCGACTAAGTTCATTCCGCCCGCTCTTAAAACGCGGTGTGTTGCGTGGGTGGGGGTGGGGGTTGGCAGCCGGGGGAGATGGGTCAGTTTTAAGTTTCTCCCACGTTGTCGGGCCAACGCATCTCAACTCCATACGCTCGTCTACTCACTGGTCTGACACGGCAAGAAGTCAGCATAACAAAATCTACATGAACACCAGTCATTTTCTCTGCTACCCTTCTCCCATCGGAAGAAAATAGAAACAGCAGGCTCAAAGACAGCTTCTATCCCGATGTTACAAGATTTACTACGACTCCTCAGATGGAAAAGGATGGAAGTGTGCACGAGTTAAGATCCAAGACTGGAGCAGGGCTAATATTCAGACAATGAGGCGACATCCAGCAGAGGTCGATTTGGAAAGTGAGAGACGATTAAGAGGGAGATATAAACAGCCCGAAGACCGGGCGTCCAGAAATTGTGCCTTCACCTCTTGTACCCTTCTTTGTATATTCTTCTAATCTTCTTGTACCCTTCTTTGATTCAGAATATGCTTCTCAGCATATTTCGGATCTCATTCAGGGCTTCTGTTCGGGGAAAACCCAGGGTTTTCTTCAAACAAGTCTGATTGGAGTCTCTGGCTACGATGAGAAATGAGCTCAAAGCTGGAACATCTGGACAGCAAATCTGCATATATTAACATGACCTTTATTAACGACATCTCGGCATTTAATTTCATTGCCCAAGCAAGAATATTTAATAAGCTTAAGGAAATTGTTCTGAATACCTCCGTGAGCAAATAGATCTTCGATTTCGTCACATGCAGACCCCAGTCACTTCGGATTGGCAACAACATCTGCTCCACAATCTCCTTCCGAACAGGAGCCACAAAAGACTGTGTGCTAAGCCCACTGCTTAATTTGCTTCAGATTCAATAACTTTAAGGCTAAGCATAGCTCCCATGCCATATTTAGGTTTGCCGACGATAACATTATCGCTGATCGGATCAGAGCCGATAACAAAATCACCATATTGGAGGGAGATCCAAACATGTTTACCACTGTTTCGTTGTCTGGTGTTTCCACACGCCTCCCTATGCTGTACCCATCTCCACTGGAATTTGACTGTCCTCACGTCTCGCAGCACCGCTCCCTGGTGTACTGGTGTGTATCCGCAAAATTGTGCCCCTGTGCATGCGCAATCTGCAATGTGCAATCTGGTACGCGCGCAGAACTTCCGACCTTTTACACATGTGCTGGTTTCCCGAATGTACACACACAGCGCAACACAGCCCTGCAGTGTACAGATGTCTGGTCTATACCACACACCTGAAACAAAGGGTGTTTTCAGGCTGTCGTACTAAACGCTCCCGATGAATTAACTGACAGTGCTTCCCTTTTTGTTGCAGACCGGCCCATTTGGACAACTTGTCTCCACTTCAGAGATTCTGTCTGCACACCTGTCTGGCACAGTAAAGCGCCCACATAACAACATATCCTTGAACTGAAGACATTCTTTCTGCTCCACTGTCCCATCGAAAGAAAATTAAATCAGGCTTAAAGACAACCTCTATCCCAACAGTTTTCGGCAGATCCCTAATCCTGTGGGATTGACTGTTAATGTTCAGTTCGTGATGGGAAGGGAGAGAACGCATCCGGGTATTAAGTTATAAACCAGAACAGGGATAATATCCAGTCATTTCGACGACCTCTAGCAGTAGTCTAATGGAAGAAAGAGACGTCCAGTTAAAGAGTATTAAGACGGAGATAGCAACGGCGAAAGACAGGGATAACCTGCGAGTATAAATGTTAAAACTGGAAAGTGAAAGTGACCTAGCGTGCGATATTGAACCCGCAAATGAGAGCATCATAATGAAGATATTCTGCCCAACATGACTTCTCCAATATTCCCCACTCCTGTGTGCATAACATTAAATTGC
This sequence comes from Hypanus sabinus, assembly GCF_030144855.1. Lineage (NCBI taxonomy): Eukaryota > Metazoa > Chordata > Chondrichthyes > Myliobatiformes > Dasyatidae > Hypanus > Hypanus sabinus. Next base: position 86,596 of record NW_026779600.1, read on the forward strand.
CCGGCTTTAGAGAACTGTGTGTAATACTGGTCACCGTAGCACAGGAGGATACGATCAGCTGAGGAGGAGAATCTCTGGAAATTTGTTTGGGTTGCAGGTTATGATGAGACATTGGATAAGCTGGTCTTAATTTTTCCTGCAGGTGAAACGAACGAAATATATCAACTTATGAGATATGCAGACGGGTATAATTGCGGAAACATTTTCACTGTGGTACGTGCATAAAAAACAAAATAACATGGTTTTAATGTTTTCCCATAATTTTCTCTGCTCCCCTTCTCTTTTCTTCAATTATCCATTCTGGTACTACATTCTCTCTCGAGCAAATCGCTTCCCCGTCCTTCCATTTCTCCATGTTCTATTCCCCTCTCTTATCAGATTCCTTCTTCTCCATCTCTTACTTTTTTTCAAATAACAAATACAAAGTATTTACTTCATCCCTCTTCCTCACCCACCCATCTAAACGCTCACTTGGCCACAAATATCACGTACCAGTCTCTACTCAGTATAGCCTCCCCCAGCGTCTTATTCTGACATTTGCCTCCTTCTTCTCCAGTCCAATTCGCAGCTCTATTTAAAATGGCCTCGACCCGAAACGTCGACTCTTTATTCACCTCCATAGATGCTGTCTGAACTGCCGAACCCCTCCAGCATTCTGTGTGGGTTAACAAACTTTCAGGTGAGTGGACAGGCTGCAAAATAGAAAGTAATATGTAGGGCTTTAATACAGATATAGTTCAAATCCCTTTTATAAAGCAATTTGTCCGCGCTTAATTTCCGAGTGTCCCTCATCCGATCCAGAATATCCACTCATTCATCGCCCTCGCAGTGACGTTAGATTAGATGCGGCGAAGTTCTCATGTTTATTTCACCCTCCTCCCATCCATGGAAAGGATCTCATCTGACTTGCGGACCAGACACCACAACACCATCAGTCTTGCAGAGGTTCCCTGATCCCGTTGGTCCAACACACTGCACAGTGGTCAATTGAGTTGAGTTGCAAATAACAAAAGTTGAGTTTCAATTGGAAATGTTAACAAAAGATCATATTTAGCTTTAATTTAAGCACGTCATTTAAATAAAACAGGATCTGGAACTGTAGCGGATTTCTGATCTAATTGTTTCAATTGTTTGGCTAATTCAAATCTTTCTTTATTAGCTTCATTATTAACAATCGCAGTATATGAAATCATTTGTCCTCTAATATAGGCCTTGGAAGTATCCCATACAGTACGAATAGAAGTATCATTCTTTTTATTCTCTTCAAAAATCAAAATAATATGCCTCTTTAGAAATTAAAAAAAATCCTTATCAGATAACAAAGATGTATTAATACGCCAAAATGTGTTTGCTTGAGGACGACCAGGGAGACTTAAAGACAGAAATACAGGAGCATGATCTGAAA
>NW_026779601.1:0-88000 GCF_030144855.1 Hypanus sabinus
CAAAGCATTTTGTGATACGGTTGTCTTCATAACTACACAGGGTGCATTAGAAGAGTATGGATATTGCATGCAGAGTGCTCAGTGCCATGGAATACTTTAATGCAAGCTGAATTCAGTAACTTAACAGGTACCATTTACAGTGGAACAGCCATTGACTTGGATTACTTCAGCAAACTGTAATGTTACACTGAGTAGATAATGTGATCTTACTGGAAGTAACTTCTAAACCTTAGCTAGCAGATTCATATAATTGATTGCATACTACTCTAAATCATATTGTGAGTATAATAATAAGGTTTACATCACCTTAGAACATTCCACTTTTAGGCAAAATTGAACTGTACACTCCATTGAGTTGAATGCACTGCTTTCTATTCAAAGCATTTTGTGATAAGATTGTGTTCATAACTACACAGGGTGCATTGAAACTGTATGGATATTGCATGTAGGGTGCTCAGTGCCATGGAATACTTTAATGCAAGCTGAATTTAGTAACTTAACAGTTACCATTTACACTGCAACAGCCATTGACTTGGTTTACTTCAGCAAACTGTAAAGTTACACTGAGTAGATAATGTGATGTTACTGGAAGTAACTTCTAAACCTTAGGTAGCACATTCATATTATTCATTGAAGATTACTCTAATTCATGTTGTGCGTATAATAATAAGGTTTACATCATGTTAGCACATACTACTTTTAGGCAAAATTGAACTGTACACTCCATTGAGTTGAATGCACTGCTTTCTATTCAAAGCATTTTGTGATAAGGTTGTGTTCATAACTACACAAGGTGCATTGGAACACTATGGATATTGCATGCAGAGTGCTCAGTGCCATGGAATACTTTAATGCAAGCTGAATTCAGTAACTTAACAGGTACCATTTACAGTGGAACAGCCATTGACTTGGATTACTTCAGCAAACTGTAATGTTACACTGAGTAGATAATGTGATGTTACTGGAAGTAACTTCTAAACCTTAGCTAGCACATTCATATAAATGATTGCATACTACTCTAAATCATATTGTGAGTATAATAATGAGGTTTACATCATGTTAGCACATACTACTTTTAGGCAAAATTGAACTGTACACTCCATTGAGTTGAATGCACTGCTTTGTATTCAAAGCGTTTTGTGATAAGGTTGTGTTCATAACTACACAGGGTGCATTGAAACTGTATGGATATTGCATGTAGAGTGCTCAGTGCCATGGAATACTTTAATGCAAGCTGAACTTAGTAACTTAACAGGTAACATTTACACTGCAACAGTCATTTACTTGGTTTACTTCAGCAAACTGTAATGTTAAACTGAGTAGATAATGTGATGTTACTGGAAGTAACTTCTAAACCTTAGCTAGCACATTCATATCATTGTTTGCAGACTACTCTAAATCATATTGTGAGTATAATAATGAGGTTTACATCATGTTAGCACATACTGCTTTTAGGCAAAATTGAACTGTACACTCCTTTGAGTTGAATGCACTGCTTTCTATTCAAAGCATTTTGTGATAAGGTTGTGTTCATAACAACACAGGGTGCATTGGAACTATGGATATTGCATGCAGAGTGCTCAGTGCCATGGAATACTTTAATGCAAGCTGAATTCAGTAACTTAACCGGTACCATTTACAGTGGAACAGCCATTGACTTGGATTACTTCAGCAAACTGTAATGTTACAATTAGATAATGTGATGTTCCTGAAAGTAACTTCTAAACCTTAGGTAGCACATTCATATTATTGATTGCAGAGTACTCTAATTCATATTGTGTGTATAATAATAAGGTTTACATCATGTTAGCACATACTACTTTTAGGCAAAATTGAACTGTACACTCCATTGAGTTGAATGCACTGCTTTCTATTCAAAGCATTTTGTGATAAGGTTGTGTTCATAACTACACAGGGTGCATTGGAACAGTATGGATATTGCATGCAGAGTGCTCAGTGCCATGGAATACTTTAATGCAAGCTGAATTCAGTAACTTAACAGGTACCATTTACAGTGGAACAGCCATTGACTTGGATTACTTCAGCAAACTGTAATGTTAAACTGAGTAGATAATGTGATGTTACTGAAAGTAACCTAAACCTTAGGTAGCACATTCATATTATTGATTGCAAATTACTCTAATTCATATTGTGAGAATAATAATAAGGTTTACATCATGTTAGCACATACTACTTTTAGGCAAAATTGAACTGTACACTCCATTGAGTTGAATGCACTGCTTTCTATTCAAAGCATTTTGTGATAAGGTTGTGTTCATAACAACACAGGGTGCATTGGAACTATGGATATTGCATGCAGAGTGCTCAGTGCCATGGAATACTTTAATGCAAGCTGAATTCAGTAACTTAACAGGGACCATTTACAGTGGAACAGCCATTGACTTGGATTACTTCAGCAAACTGTAATGTTACACTGCGTAGATAATATGATGTTACTGAAAGCAACTTCTAAACCTTAGGTAGCACATTCATATTATTGATTGCAGATTACTCTAATTCATTTTGTGAGTATAATAATAAGGTTTACATCCTGTTAGCACATACTACTTTTAGGCAAAATTGAACTGTACACTCCATTGAGTTGAATGCACTGCTTTCTATTCAAAGCATTTTGTGATAAGGTTGTGTTCATAACTACACAAGGTGCATTGGAACAGTATGGATATTGCATGCAGAGTGCTCAGTGCCATGCAATACTTTAATGCAAGCTGAATTCAGTAACTTAACAGGTGCCATTTACAGTGGAACAGCCATTGACTTGGATTACTTCAGCAAACTGTAATGATACAATTAGATAATGTGATGTTCCTGAAAGTAACTTCTAAACCTTAGGTAGCACATTCATATTATTGATTGCAGATTACTCTAGATCATATTGTGAGTATAATAATGAGGTTTACATCATGTTAGCACATACTACGTTTAGGCAAAATTGAACTGTACACTCCATTGAGTTGAAAGTACTGCTTTCTATTCAAAGCATTTTGTGATAAGGTTGTGTTCGTAACTACACAGGGTGCATTGGAAGAGTATGGATAAAGCATGCAGAGTGCTCAGTGCCATGGAATACTTTAATGCAAGCTGAATTCAGTAACTTAACAGGTACCATTTACAGTGGAACAGCCATTGACTTGGATTACTTCAGCAAACTATAATGTTACACTGAGTAGATAATGTGATGTTACTGGAAGTAACTTCTAAACCTTAGCTAGCACATTCATATAATTGATTGCAGATTACTCTAAATCATATTGTGAGTATAATAATGAGGTTTACATCATGTTAGCACATACTACTTTTAGGCAAAATTGAACTGTACACTCCATTGAGTTGAATGCACTGTTTTCTATTCAAAGCATTTTGTGATACGGTTGTCTTCATAACTACACAGGGTGCATTAGAAGAGTATGGATATTGCATGCAGAGTGCTCAGTGCCATGGAATACTTTAATGCAAGCTGAATTCAGTAACTTAACAGGTACCATTTACAGTGGAACAGCCATTGACTTGGATTACTTCAGCAAACTGTAATGTTACACTGAGTAGATAATGTGATCTTACTGGAAGTAACTTCTAAACCTTAGCTAGCAGATTCATATAATTGATTGCATACTACTCTAAATCATATTGTGAGTATAATAATAAGGTTTACATCACCTTAGAACATTCCACTTTTAGGCAAAATTGAACTGTACACTCCATTGAGTTGAATGCACTGCTTTCTATTCAAAGCATTTTGTGATAAGATTGTGTTCATAACTACACAGGGTGCATTGAAACTGTATGGATATTGCATGTAGGGTGCTCAGTGCCATGGAATACTTTAATGCAAGCTGAATTTAGTAACTTAACAGGTACCATTTACACTGCAACAGCCATTGACTTGGTTTACTTCAGCAAACTGTAAAGTTACACTGAGTAGATAATGTGATGTTACTGGAAGTAACTTCTAAACCTTAGCTAGCACATTCATATAATTGATTGCATACTACTCTAAATCATATTGTGAGTATAATAATGAGGTTTACATCATGTTAGCACATACTACTTTTAGGCAAAATTGAACTGTACACTCCATTGAGTTGAATGCACTGCTTTCTATTCAAAGCATTTTGTGATAAGGTTGTGTTCATAACTACACAAGGTGCATTGGAACAGTATGGATATTGCATGCAGAGTGCTCAGTGCCATGCAATACTTTAATGCAAGCTGAATTCAGTAACTTAACAGGTGCCATTTACAGTGGAACAGCCATTGACTTGGATTACTTCAGCAAACTGTAATGATACAATTAGATAATGTGATGTTCCTGAAAGTAACTTCTAAACCTTAGGTAGCACATTCATATTATTGATTGCAGATTACTCTAGATCATATTGTGAGTATAATAATGAGGTTTACATCATGTTAGCACATACTACGTTTAGGCAAAATTGAACTGTACACTCCATTGATTTGAATGCACTGCTTTCTATTCAAAGCATTTTGTGATAAGGTTGTGTTCGTAACTACACAGGGTGCATTGGAAGAGTATGGATAAAGCATGCAGAGTGCTCAGTGCCATGGAATACTTTAATGCAAGCTGAATTCAGTAACTTAACAGGTACCATTTACAGTGGAACAGCCATTGACTTGGATTACTTCAGCAAACTATAATGTTACACTGAGTAGATAATGTGATGTTACTGGAAGTAACTTCTAAACCTTAGCTAGCACATTCATATAATTGATTGCAGATTACTCTAAATCATATTGTGAGTATAATAATGAGGTTTACATCATGTTAGCACATACTCCTTTTAGGCAAAATTGAACTGTACACTCCATTGAGTTGAATGCACTGTTTTCTATTCAAAGCATTTTGTGATACGGTTGTCTTCATAACTACACAGGGTGCATTAGAAGAGTATGGATATTGCATGCAGAGTGCTCAGTGCCATGGAATACTTTAATGCAAGCTGAATTCAGTAACTTTACAGGTACCATTTACAGTGGAACAGCCATTGACTTGGATTACTTCAGCAAACTGTAATGTTACACTGAGTAGATAATATGATGTTACTGAAAGTAACTTCTAAACCTTAGGTAGCACATTCATATTATTCATTGAAGATTACTCTAATTCATGTCGTGCGTATAATAATAAGGTTTACATCATGTTAGCACATACTACTTTTAGGCAAAATTGAACTGTACACTCCATTGAGTTGAATGCACTGCTTTCTATTCAAAGCATTTTGTGATAAGGTTGTGTTCATAACTACACAAGGTGCATTGGAACACTATGGATATTGCATGCAGAGTGCTCAGTGCCATGGAATACTTTAATGCAAGCTGAATTCAGTAACTTAACAGGTACCATTTACAGTGGAACAGCCATTGACTTGGATTACTTCAGCAAACTGTAATGTTACACTGAGTAGATAATGTGATGTTACTGGAAGTAACTTCTAAACCTTAGCTAGCACATTCATATAAATGATTGCATACTACTCTAAATCATATTGTGAGTATAATAATGAGGTTTACATCATGTTAGCACATACTACTTTTAGGCAAAATTGAACTGTACACTCCATTGAGTTGAATGCACTGCTTTCTATTCAAAGCATTTTGTGATAAGGTTGTGTTCATAACACACAGGGTGCATTGGAACTATGGATATTGCATGCAGAGTGCTCAGTGCCATGGAATACTTTAATGCAAGCTGAATTCAGTAACTTAACAGGGACCATTTACAGTGGAACAGCCATTGACTTGGATTACTTCAGCAAACTGTAATGTTACACTGCATAGATAATATGATGTTACTGAAAGCAACTTCTAAACCTTAGGTAGCACATTCATATTATTGATTGCAGATTACTCTAATTCATTTTGTGAGTATAATAATAAGGTTTACATCCTGTTAGCACATACTACTTTTAGGCAAAATTGAACTGTACACTCCATTGAGTTGAATGCACTGCTTTCTATTCAAAGCATTTTGTGATAAGGTTGTGTTCATAACTACACAAGGTGCATTGGAACAGTATGGATATTGCATGCAGAGTGCTCAGTGCCATGGAATACTTTAATGCAAGCTGAATTCAGTAACTTAACAGGTGCCATTTACAGTGGAACAGCCATTGACTTGGATTACTTCAGCAAACTGTAATGATACAATTAGATAATGTGATGTTCCTGAAAGTAACTTCTAAACCTTAGGTAGCACATTCATATTATTGATTGCAGATTTCTCTAATTCATGTTGTGAGTATAATAATAAGGTTTACATCATGTTAGCACATACTACTTTTAGGCAAAATTGAACTGTACACTCCATTGAGTTGAATGCACTGCTTTCCATTCAAAGCATTTTGTGATAAGGTTGTGTTCATAACTACACAGGGTGCATTGGAACAGTATGGATATTGCATGCAGAGTGCTCAGTGCCATGGAATACTTTAATGCAAGCTGAATTTAGTAACTTAACAGGTAACATTTACACTGCAACAGTCATTGACTTGGTTTACTTCAGCAAACTGTAATGTTAAACTGAGTAGATAATGTGATGTTACTGGAAGTAACTTCTAAACCTTAGCTAGCACATTCATATAATTGTTTGCAGACTACTCTAAATCATATTGTGAGTATAATAATGAGGTTTACATCATGTTAGCACATACTACTTTTAGGCAAAATTGAACTGTACACTCCATTGAGTTGAATGCACTGCTTTCTATTCAAAGCATTTTGTGATAAGGTTGTGTTCATAACAACACAGGGTGCATTGGAACTATGGATATTGCATGCAGAGTGCTCAGTGCCATGGAATACTTTAATGCAAGCTGAATTCAGTAACTTAACAGGGACCATTTACAGTGGAACAGCCATTGACTTGGATTACTTCAGCAAACTGTAATGTTACACTGCGTAGATAATATGATGTTACTGAAAGCAACTTCTAAACCTTAGGTAGCACATTCATATTATTGATTGCAGATTACTCTAATTCATTTTGTGAGTATAATAATAAGGTTTACATCCTGTTAGCACATACTACTTTTGGGCAAAATTGAACTGTACACTCCATTGAGTTGAATGCACTGCTTTCTATTCAAAGCATTTTGTGATAAGGTTGTGTTCATAACTACACAAGGTGCATTGGAACAGTATGGATATTGCATGCAGAGTGCTCAGTGCCATGCAATACTTTAATGCAAGCTGAATTCAGTAACTTAACAGGTGCCATTTACAGTGGAACAGCCATTGACTTGGATTACTTCAGCAAACTGTAATGATACAATTAGATAATGTGATGTTCCTGAAAGTAACTTCTAAACCTTAGGTAGCACATTCATATTATTGATTGCAGATTACTCTAGATCATATTGTGAGTATAATAATGAGGTTTACATCATGTTAGCACATACTACGTTTAGGCAAAATTGAACTGTACACTCCATTGAGTTGAAAGTACTGCTTTCTATTCAAAGCATTTTGTGATAAGGTTGTGTTCGTAACTACACAGGGTGCATTGGAAGAGTATGGATAAAGCATGCAGAGTGCTCAGTGCCATGGAATACTTTAATGCAAGCTGAATTCAGTAACTTAACAGGTACCATTTACAGTGGAACAGCCATTGACTTGGATTACTTCAGCAAACTATAATGTTACACTGAGTAGATAATGTGATGTTACTGGAAGTAACTTCTAAACCTTAGCTAGCACATTCATATAATTGATTGCAGATTACTCTAAATCATATTGTGAGTATAATAATGAGGTTTACATCATGTTAGCACATACTACTTTTAGGCAAAATTGAACTGTACACTCCATTGAGTTGAATGCACTGTTTTCTATTCAAAGCATTTTGTGATACGGTTGTCTTCATAACTACACAGGGTGCATTAGAAGAGTATGGATATTGCATGCAGAGTGCTCAGTGCCATGGAATACTTTAATGCAAGCTGAATTCAGTAACTTAACAGGTACCATTTACAGTGGAACAGCCATTGACTTGGATTACTTCAGCAAACTGTAATGTTACACTGAGTAGATAATGTGATCTTACTGGAAGTAACTTCTAAACCTTAGCTAGCAGATTCATATAATTGATTGCATACTACTCTAAATCATATTGTGAGTATAATAATAAGGTTTACATCACCTTAGAACATTCCACTTTTAGGCAAAATTGAACTGTACACTCCATTGAGTTGAATGCACTGCTTTCTATTCAAAGCATTTTGTGATAAGATTGTGTTCATAACTACACAGGGTGCATTGAAACTGTATGGATATTGCATGTAGGGTGCTCAGTGCCATGGAATACTTTAATGCAAGCTGAATTTAGTAACTTAACAGGTACCATTTACACTGCAACAGCCATTGACTTGGTTTACTTCAGCAAACTGTAAAGTTACACTGAGTAGATAATGTGATGTTACTGGAAGTAACTTCTAAACCTTAGCTAGCACATTCATATAATTGATTGCATACTACTCTAAATCATATTGTGAGTATAATAATGAGGTTTACATCATGTTAGCACATACTACTTTTAGGCAAAATTGAACTGTACACTCCATTGAGTTGAATGCACTGCTTTCTATTCAAAGCATTTTGTGATAAGGTTGTGTTCATAACTACACAAGGTGCATTGGAACAGTATGGATATTGCATGCAGAGTGCTCAGTGCCATGCAATACTTTAATGCAAGCTGAATTCAGTAACTTAACAGGTGCCATTTACAGTGGAACAGCCATTGACTTGGATTACTTCAGCAAACTGTAATGATACAATTAGATAATGTGATGTTCCTGAAAGTAACTTCTAAACCTTAGGTAGCACATTCATATTATTGATTGCAGATTACTCTAGATCATATTGTGAGTATAATAATGAGGTTTACATCATGTTAGCACATACTACGTTTAGGCAAAATTGAACTGTACACTCCATTGATTTGAATGCACTGCTTTCTATTCAAAGCATTTTGTGATAAGGTTGTGTTCGTAACTACACAGGGTGCATTGGAAGAGTATGGATAAAGCATGCAGAGTGCTCAGTGCCATGGAATACTTTAATGCAAGCTGAATTCAGTAACTTAACAGGTACCATTTACAGTGGAACAGCCATTGACTTGGATTACTTCAGCAAACTATAATGTTACACTGAGTAGATAATGTGATGTTACTGGAAGTAACTTCTAAACCTTAGCTAGCACATTCATATAATTGATTGCAGATTACTCTAAATCATATTGTGAGTATAATAATGAGGTTTACATCATGTTAGCACATACTCCTTTTAGGCAAAATTGAACTGTACACTCCATTGAGTTGAATGCACTGTTTTCTATTCAAAGCATTTTGTGATACGGTTGTCTTCATAACTACACAGGGTGCATTAGAAGAGTATGGATATTGCATGCAGAGTGCTCAGTGCCATGGAATACTTTAATGCAAGCTGAATTCAGTAACTTTACAGGTACCATTTACAGTGGAACAGCCATTGACTTGGATTACTTCAGCAAACTGTAATGTTACACTGAGTAGATAATATGATGTTACTGAAAGTAACTTCTAAACCTTAGGTAGCACATTCATATTATTCATTGAAGATTACTCTAATTCATGTTGTGCGTATAATAATAAGGTTTACATCATGTTAGCACATACTACTTTTAGGCAAAATTGAACTGTACACTCCATTGAGTTGAATGCACTGCTTTCTATTCAAAGCATTTTGTGATAAGGTTGTGTTCATAACTACACAAGGTGCATTGGAACACTATGGATATTGCATGCAGAGTGCTCAGTGCCATGGAATACTTTAATGCAAGCTGAATTCAGTAACTTAACAGGTACCATTTACAGTGGAACAGCCATTGACTTGGATTACTTCAGCAAACTGTAATGTTACACTGAGTAGATAATGTGATGTTACTGGAAGTAACTTCTAAACCTTAGCTAGCACATTCATATAAATGATTGCATACTACTCTAAATCATATTGTGAGTATAATAATGAGGTTTACATCATGTTAGCACATACTACTTTTAGGCAAAATTGAACTGTACACTCCATTGAGTTGAATGCACTGCTTTGTATTCAAAGCGTTTTGTGATAAGGTTGTGTTCATAACTACACAGGGTGCATTGAAACTGTATGGATATTGCATGTAGAGTGCTCAGTGCCATGGAATACTTTAATGCAAGCTGAACTTAGTAACTTAACAGGTAACATTTACACTGCAACAGTCATTTACTTGGTTTACTTCAGCAAACTGTAATGTTAAACTGAGTAGATAATGTGATGTTACTGGAAGTAACTTCTAAACCTTAGCTAGCACATTCATATCATTGTTTGCAGACTACTCTAAATCATATTGTGAGTATAATAATGAGGTTTACATCATGTTAGCACATACTGCTTTTAGGCAAAATTGAACTGTACACTCCTTTGAGTTGAATGCACTGCTTTCTATTCAAAGCATTTTGTGATAAGGTGTGTTCATAACAACACAGGGTGCATTGGAACTATGGATATTGCATGCAGAGTGCTCAGTGCCATGGAATACTTTAATGCAAGCTGAATTCAGTAACTTAACAGGTACCATTTACAGTGGAACAGCCATTGACTTGGATTACTTCAGCAAACTGTAATGTTACAATTAGATAATGTGATGTTCCTGAAAGTAACTTCTAAACCTTAGGTAGCACATTCATATTATTGATTGCAGAGTACTCTAATTCATATTGTGTGTATAATAATAAGGTTTACATCATGTTAGCACATACTACTTTTAGGCAAAATTGAACTGTACACTCCATTGAGTTGAATGCACTGCTTTCTATTCAAAGCATTTTGTGATAAGGTTGTGTTCATAACTACACAGGGTGCATTGGAACAGTATGGATATTGCATGCAGAGTGCTCAGTGCCATGGAATACTTTAATGCAAGCTGAATTCAGTAACTTAACAGGTACCATTTACAGTGGAACAGCCATTGACTTGGATTACTTCAGCAAACTGTAATGTTAAACTGAGTAGATAATGTGATGTTACTGAAAGTAACCTAAACCTTAGGTAGCACATTCATATTATTGATTGCAAATTACTCTAATTCATATTGTGAGAATAATAATAAGGTTTACATCATGTTAGCACATACTACTTTTAGGCAAAATTGAACTGTACACTCCATTGAGTTGAATGCACTGTTTTCTATTCAAAGCATTTTGTGATACGGTTGTCTTCATAACTACACAGGGTGCATTAGAAGAGTATGGATATTGCATGCAGAGTGCTCAGTGCCATGGAATACTTTAATGCAAGCTGAATTCAGTAACTTTACAGGTACCATTTACAGTGGAACAGCCATTGACTTGGATTACTTCAGCAAACTGTAATGTTACACTGAGTAGATAATATGATGTTACTGAAAGTAACTTCTAAACCTTAGGTAGCACATTCATATTATTCATTGAAGATTACTCTAATTCATGTTGTGCGTATAATAATAAGGTTTACATCATGTTAGCACATACTACTTTTAGGCAAAATTGAACTGTACACTCCATTGAGTTGAATGCACTGCTTTCTATTCAAAGCATTTTGTGATAAGGTTGTGTTCATAACTACACAAGGTGCATTGGAACACTATGGATATTGCATGCAGAGTGCTCAGTGCCATGGAATACTTTAATGCAAGCTGAATTCAGTAACTTAACAGGTACCATTTACAGTGGAACAGCCATTGACTTGGATTACTTCAGCAAACTGTAATGTTACACTGAGTAGATAATGTGATGTTACTGGAAGTAACTTCTAAACCTTAGCTAGCACATTCATATAAATGATTGCATACTACTCTAAATCATATTGTGAGTATAATAATGAGGTTTACATCATGTTAGCACATACTACTTTTAGGCAAAATTGAACTGTACACTCCATTGAGTTGAATGCACTGCTTTGTATTCAAAGCGTTTTGTGATAAGGTTGTGTTCATAACTACACAGGGTGCATTGAAACTGTATGGATATTGCATGTAGAGTGCTCAGTGCCATGGAATACTTTAATGCAAGCTGAACTTAGTAACATAACAGGTAACATTTACACTGCAACAGTCATTTACTTGGTTTACTTCAGCAAACTGTAATGTTAAACTGAGTAGATAATGTGATGTTACTGGAAGTAACTTCTAAACCTTAGCTAGCACATTCATATCATTGTTTGCAGACTACTCTAAATCATATTGTGAGTATAATAATGAGGTTTACATCATGTTAGCACATACTACTTTTAGGCAAAATTGAACTGTACACTCCTTTGAGTTGAATGCACTGCTTTCTATTCAAAGCATTTTGTGATAAGGTTGTGTTCATAACAACACAGGGTGCATTGGAACTATGGATATTGCATGCAGAGTGCTCAGTGCCATGGAATACTTTAATGCAAGCTGAATTCAGTAACTTAACAGGTACCATTTACAGTGGAACAGCCATTGACTTGGATTACTTCAGCAAACTGTAATGTTACAATTAGATAATGTGATGTTCCTGAAAGTAACTTCTAAACCTTAGGTAGCACATTCATATTATTGATTGCAGAGTACTCTAATTCATATTGTGTGTATAATAATAAGGTTTACATCATGTTAGCACATACTACTTTTAGGCAAAATTGAACTGTACACTCCATTGAGTTGAATGCACTGCTTTCTATTCAAAGCATTTTGTGATAAGGTTGTGTTCATAACTACACAGGGTGCATTGGAACAGTATGGATATTGCATGCAGAGTGCTCAGTGCCATGGAATACTTTAATGCAAGCTGAATTCAGTAACTTAACAGGTACCATTTACAGTGGAACAGCCATTGACTTGGATTACTTCAGCAAACTGTAATGTTAAACTGAGTAGATAATGTGGTGTTACTGAAAGTAACCTAAACCTTAGGTAGCACATTCATATTATTGATTGCAAATTACTCTAATTCATATTGTGAGAATAATAATAAGGTTTACATCATGTTAGCACATACTACTTTTAGGCAAAATTGAACTGTACACTCCATTGAGTTGAATGCACTGCTTTCTATTCAAAGCATTTTGTGGTAAGGTTGTGTTCATAACTACACAGGGTGCATTGGAAAAGTATGGATATTGCATGCAGAGTGCTCAGTGCCATGGAATACTTTAATGCAAGCTGAATTCAGTAACTTAACAGGTACCATTTACAGTGGAACAGCCATTGACTTGGATTACTTCAGCAAACTGTAATGTTACACTGAGTAGATAATGTGATCTTACTGGAAGTAACTTCTAAACCTTAGCTAGCAGATTCATATAATTGATTGCATACTACTCTAAATCATATTGTGAGTATAATAATAAGGTTTACATCACCTTAGAACATTCCACTTTTAGGCAAAATTGAACTGTACACTCCATTGAGTTGAATGCACTGCTTTCTATTCAAAGCATTTTGTGATAAGATTGTGTTCATAACTACACAGGGTGCATTGAAACTGTATGGATATTGCATGTAGAGTGCTCAGTGCCATGGAATACTTTAATGCAAGCTGAATTTAGTAACTTAACAGGTACCATTTACACTGCAACAGCCATTGACTTGGTTTACTTCAGCAAACTGTAAAGTTACACTGAGTAGATAATGTGATGTTACTGGAAGTAACTTCTAAACCTTAGCTAGCACATTCATATAATTGATTGCATACTACTCTAAATCATATTGTGAGTATAATAATGAGGTTTACATCATGTTAGCACATACTACTTTTAGGCAAAATTGAACTGTACACTCCATTGAGTTGAATGCACTGCTTTCTATTCAAAGCATTTTGTGATAAGGTTGTGTTCATAACTACACAGGGTGCATTGGAACAGTATGGATATTGCATGCAGAGTGCTCAGTGCCATGGAATACTTTAATGCAAGCTGAATTCAGTAACTTAACAGGTACCATTTACAGTGGAACAGCCATTGACTTGGATTACTTCAGCAAACTGTAATGTTACACTGAGTAGATAATGTGATGTTACTGAAAGTAACTTCTAAACCTTAGGAAGCACATTCATATTATTGATTGCAGATTACTCTAATTCATATTGTGAGTATAATAATAAGGTTTACATCACCTTAGAACATACCACTTTTAGGCAAAATTGAACTGTACACTCCATTGAGTTGAATGCTCTGCTTTCTATTCAAAGCATTTTGTGATAAGATTGTGTTCATAACTACACAGGGTGCATTGGAACAGTATGGATATTGCATGCAGAGTGCTCAGTGCCATGGAATACTTTAATGCAAGCTGAATTCAGTAACTTAACAGGTACCATTTACTGTGGAACAGCCATTGACTTGGATTACTTCAGCAAACTGTAATGTTAAACTGAGTAGATAATGTGATGTTACTGAAAGTAACTTCTAAACCTTAGGTAGCACATTCATATTATTGATTGCAGATTACTCTAATTCATATTGTGAGTATAATAATAAGGTTTACATCATGTTAGCACATACTACTTTTAGGCAAAATTGAACTGTACACTCCATTGAGTTGAATGCACTACTTTCTATTCAAAGCATTTCGTCATAAGGTTGTGTTCATAACTACACAAGGTGCATTGGAACAGTATGGATATTGCATGCAGAGTGCTCAGTGCCATGGAATACTTTAATGCAAGCTGAATTCAGTAACTTAACAGGTACCATTTACAGTGGAACAGCCATTGACTTGGATTACTTCAGCAAACTGTAATGTTACACTGAGTAGATAATGTGATGTTACTGAAAGTAACTTCTAAACCTTAGGTAGCACATTCATATTATTGATTGCAGATTACTCTAATTCATGTTGTGAGTATAATAATAAGGTTTACATCATGTTAGCACATACTACTTTTAGGCAAAACTGAACTGTACACTCCATCGAGTTGAATGCACTGCTTTCTATTCAAAGCATTTTGTGATAATGTTGTGTTCATAACTACACAGGGTGCATTGGAACAGTATGGATATTGCATGCAGAGTGCTCAGTGCCATGGAATACTTTAATGCAAGCTGAATTTAGTAACTTAACAGGGACCATTTACAGTGGAACAGCCATTGACTTGGATTACTTCCGCAAACTGTAATGTTACACTGCGTAGATAATATGATGTTACTGAAAGCAACTTCTAAACCTTAGGTAGCACATTCATATTATTGATTGCAGATTACTCTAGATCATATTGTGAGTATAATAATGAGGTTTACATCATGTTAGCACATACTACTTTTAGGCAAAATTGAACTGTACACTCCATTGAGTTGAATGCACTGCTTTCTATTCAAAGCATTTTGTGATAAGGTTGTGTTCATAACTACACAAGGTGCATTGGAACAGTATGGATATTGCATGCAGAGTGCTCAGTGCCATGGAATACTTTAATGCAAGCTGAAATCAGTAACTTAACAGGTACCATTTACAGTGGAACAGCCTTTGACTTGGATTACTTCAGCAAACTGTAATGTTACACTGAGTTGATAATATGATGTTACTGAAAGTAACTTCTAAACCTTAGGTAGCACATTCATATTATTGATTGCAGATTACTCGAATTCATATTGTGAGTATAATAATAAGCTTTACATCATGTTAGCACATACTACTTTTAGGCAAAATTGAACTGTACACTCCATTGAGTTGAATGCACTACTTTCTATTCAAAGCATTTCGTGATAAGTTTGTGTTCATAACTACACAAGGTGCATTGGAACAGTATGGATATTGCATGCAGAGTGCTCAGTGCCATGGAATACTTTAATGCAAGCTGAATTCAGTAACTTAACAGGTACCATTTACAGTGGAACAGCCATTGACTTGGATTACTTCAGCAAACTGTAATGTTACACTGAGTAGATAATGTGATGTTACTGAAAGTAACCTCTAAACCTTAGGTAGCACATTCATATTATTGATTGCAGATTTCTCTAATTCATGTTGTGAGTATAATAATAAGGTTTACATCATGTTAGCACATATTACTTTTAGGCAAAATTGAACTGTACACTCCATTGAGTTGAATGCACTGCTTTCCATTCAAAGCATTTTGTGATAAGGTTGTGTTCATAACTACACAGGGTGCATTGGAACAGTATGGATATTGCATGCAGAGTGCTCAGTGCCATGGAATACTTTAATGCAAGCTGAATTTAGTAACTTAACAGGTAACATTTACACTGCAACAGTCATTGACTTGGTTTACTTCAGCAAAGTGTAATGTTAAACTGAGTAGATAATGTGATGTTACTGGAAGTAACTTCTAAACCTTAGCTAGCACATTCATATAATTGTTTGCAGACTACTCTAAATCATATTGTGAGTATAATAATGAGGTTTACATCATGTTAGCACATACTACTTTTAGGCAAAATTGAACTGTACACTCCATTGAGTTGAATGCACTGCTTTCTATTCAAAGCATTTTGTGATAAGGTTGTGTTCATAACAACACAGGGTGCATTGGAACTATGGATATTGCATGCAGAGTGCTCAGTGCCATGGAATACTTTAATGCAAGCTGAATTCAGTAACTTAACAGGGACCATTTACAGTTGAACAGCCATTGACTTGGATTACTTCAGCAAACTGTAATTTTACACTGCGTAGATAATATGATGTTACTGAAAGCAACTTCTAAACCTTAGGAAGCACATTCATATTATTGATTGCAGATTACTCTAATTCATTTTGTGAGTATAATAATAAGGTTTACATCCTGTTAGCACATACTACTTTTAGGCAAAATTGAACTGTACACTCCATTGAGTTGAATGCACTGCTTTCTATTCAAAGCATTTTGTGATAAGGTTGTGTTCATAACTACACAAGGTGCATTGGAACAGTATGGATATTGCATGCAGAGTGCTCAGTGCCATGGAATACTTTAATGCAAGCTGAATTCAGTAACTTAACAGGTGCCATTTACAGTGGAACAGCCATTGACTTGGATTACTTCAGCAAACTGTAATGATACAATTAGATAATGTGATGTTCCTGAAAGTAACTTCTAAACCTTAGGTAGCACATTCATATTATTGATTGCAGATTTCTCTAATTCATGTTGTGAGTATAATAATAAGGTTTACATCATGTTAGCACATACTACTTTTAGGCAAAATTGAACTGTACACTCCATTGAGTTGAATGCACTGCTTTCCATTCAAAGCATTTTGTGATAAGGTTGTGTTCATAACTACACAGGGTGCATTGGAACAGTATGGATATTGCATGCAGAGTGCTCAGTGCCATGGAATACTTTAATGCAAGCTGAATTTAGTAACTTAACAGGTAACATTTACACTGCAACAGTCATTGACTTGGTTTACTTCAGCAAACTGTAATGTTAAACTGAGTAGATAATGTGATGTTACTGGAAGTAACTTCTAAACCTTAGCTAGCACATTCATATAATTGTTTGCAGACTACTCTAAATCATATTGTGAGCATAATAATGAGGTTTACATCATGTTAGCACATACTACTTTTAGGCAAAATTGAACTGTACACTCCATTGAGTTGAATGCACTGCTTTCTATTCAAAGCATTTTGTGATAAGGTTGTGTTCATAACAACACACGGTGCATTGGAACTATGGATATTGCATGCAGAGTGCTCAGTGCCATGGAATACTTTAATGCAAGCTGAATTCAGTAACTTAACAGGGACCATTTACAGTGGAACAGCCATTGACTTGGATTACTTCAGCAAACTGTAATGTTACACTGCGTAGATAATATGATGTTACTGAAAGCAACTTCTAAACCTTAGGTAGCACATTCATATTATTGATTGCAGATTACTCTAATTCATTTTGTGAGTATAATAATAAGGTTTACATCCTGTTAGCACATACTACTTTTAGGCAAAATTGAACTGTACACTCCATTGAGTTGAATGCACTGCTTTCTATTCAAAGCATTTTGTGATAAGGTTGTGTTCATAACTACACAAGGTGCATTGGAACAGTATGGATATTGCATGCAGAGTGCTCAGTGCCATGGAATACTTTAATGCAAGCTGAATTCAGTAACTTAACAGGTGCCATTTACAGTGGAACAGCCATTGACTTGGATTACTTCAGCAAACTGTAATGATACAATTAGATAATGTGATGTTCCTGAAAGTAACTTCTAAACCTTAGGTAGCACATTCATATTATTGATTGCAGATTACTCTAGATCATATTGTGAGTATAATAATGAGGTTTACATCATGTTAGCACATACTACGTTTAGGCAAAATTGAACTGTACACTCCATTGAGTTGAATGCACTGCTTTCTATTCAAAGCATTTTGTGATAAGGTTGTGTTCGTAACTACACAGGGTGCATTGGAAGAGTATGGATAAAGCATGCAGAGTGCTCAGTGCCATGGAATACTTTAATGCAAGCTGAATTCAGTAACTTAACAGGTACCATTTACAGTGGAACAGCCATTGACTTGGATTACTTCAGCAAACTATAATGTTACACTGAGTAGATAATGTGATGTTACTGGAAGTAACTTCTAAACCTTAGCTAGCACATTCATATAATTGATTGCAGATTACTCTAAATCATATTGTGAGTATAATAATGAGGTTTACATCATGTTAGCACATACTACTTTTAGGCAAAATTGAACTGTACACTCCATTGAGTTGAATGCACTGTTTTCTATTCAAAGCATTTTGTGATACGGTTGTCTTCATAACTACACAGGGTGCATTAGAAGAGTATGGATATTGCATGCAGAGTGCTCAGTGCCATGGAATACTTTAATGCAAGCTGAATTCAGTAACTTAACAGGTACCATTTACAGTGGAACAGCCATTGACTTGGATTACTTCAGCAAACTGTAATGTTACACTGAGTAGATAATATGATGTTACTGAAAGTAACTTCTAAACCTTAGGTAGCACATTCATATTATTCATTGAAGATTACTCTAATTCATGTTGTGCGTATAATAATAAGGTTTACATCATGTTAGCACATACTACTTTTAGGCAAAATTGAACTGTACACTCCATTGAGTTGAATGCACTGCTTTCTATTCAAAGCATTTTGTGATAAGGTTGTGTTCATAACTACACAAGGTGCATTGGAACACTATGGATATTGCATGCAGAGTGCTCAGTGCCATGGAATACTTTAATGCAAACTGAATTCAGTAACTTAACATGTACCATTTACAGTGGAACAGCCATTGACTTGGATTACTTCAGCAAACTGTAATGTTACACTGAGTAGATAATGTGATGTTACTGGAAGTAACTTCTAAACCTTAGCTAGCACATTCATATAAATGATTGCATACTACTCTAAATCATATTGTGAGTATAATAATGAGGTTTACATCATGTTAGCACATACTACTTTTAGGCAAAATTGAACTGTACACTCCATTGAGTTGAATGCACTGCTTTGTATTCAAAGCGTTTTGTGATAAGGTTGTGTTCATAACTACACAGGGTGCATTGAAACTGTATGGATATTGCATGTAGAGTGCTCAGTGCCATGGAATACTTTAATGCAAGCTGAATTTAGTAACTTAACAGGTAACATTTACACTGCAACAGTCATTTACTTGGTTTACTTCAGCAAACTGTAATGTTAAACTGAGTAGATAATGTGATGTTACTGGAAGTAACTTCTAAACCTTAGCTAGCACATTCATATAATTGTTTGCAGACTACTCTAAATCATATTGTGAGTATAATAATGAGGTTTACATCATGTTAGCACATACTACTTTTAGGCAAAATTGAACTGTACACTCCATTGAGTTGAATGCACTGCTTTCTATTCAAAGCATTTTGTGATAAGGTTGTGTTCATAACAACACAGGGTGCATTGGAACTATAGATATTGCATGCAGAGTGCTCAGTGCCATGGAATACTTTAATGAAAGCTGAATTCAGTAACTTAACAGGTACCATTTACAGTGGAACAGCCATTGACTTGGATTACTTCAGCAAACTGTAATGTTACAATTAGATAATGTGATGTTCCTGAAAGTAACTTCTAAACCTTAGGTAGCACATTCATATTATTGATTGCAGAGTACTCTAATTCATATTGTGTGTATAATAATAAGGTTTACATCATGTTAGCACATACTACTTTTAGGCAAAATTGAACTGTACACTCCATTGAGTTGAATGCACTGCTTTCTATTCAAAGCATTTTGTGATAAGGTTGTGTTCATAACTACACAGGGTGCATTGGAACAGTATGGATATTGCATGCAGAGTGCTCAGTGCCATGGAATACTTTAATGCAAGCTGAATTCAGTAACTTAACAGGTACCATTTACTGTGGAACAGCCATTGACTTGGATTACTTCAGCAAACTGTAATGTTAAACTGAGTAGATAATGTGATGTTACTGAAAGTAACCTAAACCTTAGGTAGCACATTCATATTATTGATTGCAAATTACTCTAATTCATATTGTGAGAATAATAATAAGGTTTACATCATGTTAGCACATACTACTTTTAGGCAAAATTGAACTGTACACTCCATTGAGTTGAATGCACTGCTTTCTATTCAAAGCATTTTGTGATAAGGTTGTGTTCATAACTACACAGGGTGCATTGGAAAAGTATGGATATTGCATGCAGAGTGCTCAGTGCCATGGAATACTTTAATGCAAGCTGAATTCAGTAACTTAACAGGTGCCATTTACACTGCAACAGCCATTGACTTGGTTTACTTCAGCAAACTGTAATGTTACACTGAGTAGATAATGTGATGTTACAGGAAGTAACTTCTAAACCTTAGCTAGCACATTCATATAATTGATTGCAGACTACTCTAATTCATGTTGTGAGTATAATAATGAGGTTTACATCATGTTAGCACATACTACTTTTAGGCAAAATTGAACTGTACACTCCATTGAGTTGAATGCACTGCTTTCTATTCAAAGCGTTTTGTGATAAGGTTGTGTTCATAACTACACAGGGTGCATTGGAACTATGGATATTGCATGCAGAGTGCTCAGTGCCATGGAATACTTTAATGCAAGCTGAATTCAGTAACTTAACAGGTACCATTTACAGTGGAACAGCCATTGACTTGGATTACTTCAGCAAACTGTAATGTTACACTGAGTAGATAATGTGATCTTACTGGAAGTAACTTCTAAACCTTAGCTAGCAGATTCATATAATTGATTGCATACTACTCTAAATCATATTGTGAGTATAATAATAAGGTTTACATCACCTTAGAACATTCCACTTTTAGGCAAAATTGAACTGTACACTCCATTGAGTTGAATGCACTGCTTTCTATTCAAAGCATTTTGTGATAAGATTGTGTTCATAACTACACAGGGTGCATTGAAACTGTATGGATATTGCATGTAGAGTGCTCAGTGCCATGGAATACTTTAATTCAAGCTGAATTTAGTAACTTAACAGGTACCATTTACACTGCAACAGCCATTGACTTGGTTTACTTCAGCAAACTGTAAAGTTACACTGAGTAGTTAATGTGATGTTACTGGAAGTAACTTCTAAACCTTAGCTAGCACATTCATATAATTGATTGCATACTACTCTAAATCATATTGTGAGTATAATAATGAGGTTTACATCATGTTAGCACATACTACTTTTAGGCAAAATTGAACTGTACACTCCATTGAGTTGAATGCACTGCTTTCTATTCAAAGCATTTTGTGATAAGGTTGTGTTCATAACTACACAAGGTGCATTGGAACAGTATGGATATTGCATGCAGAGTGCTCAGTGCCATGCAATACTTTAATGCAAGCTGAATTCAGTAACTTAACAGGTGCCATTTACAGTGGAACAGCCATTGACTTGGATTACTTCAGCAAACTGTAATGATACAATTAGATAATGTGATGTTCCTGAAAGTAACTTCTAAACCATAGGTAGCACATTCATATTATTGATTGCAGATTACTCTAGATCATATTGTGAGTATAATAATGAGGTTTACATCATGTTAGCACATACTACGTTTAGGCAAAATTGAACTGTACACTCCATTGATTTGAATGCACTGCTTTCTATTCAAAGCATTTTGTGATAAGGTTGTGTTCGTAACTACACAGGGTGCATTGGAAGAGTATGGATAAAGCATGCAGATTGCTCAGTGCCATGGAATACTTTAATGCAAGCTGAATTCAGTAACTTAACAGGTACCATTTACAGTGGAACAGCCATTGACTTGGATTACTTCAGCAAACTATAATGTTACACTGAGTAGATAATGTGATGTTACTGGAAGTAACTTCTAAACCTTAGCTAGCACATTCATATAATTGATTGCAGATTACTCTATATCATATTGTGAGTATAATAATGAGGTTTACATCATGTTAGCACATACTACTTTTAGGCAAAATTGAACTGTACACTCCATTGAGTTGAATGCACTGTTTTCTATTCAAAGCATTTTGTGATACGGTTGTCTTCATAACTACACAGGGTGCATTAGAAGAGTATGGATATTGCATGCAGAGTGCTCAGTGCCATGGAATACTTTAATGCAAGCTGAATTCAGTAACTTAACAGGTACCATTTACAGTGGAACAGCCATTGACTTGGATTACTTCAGCAAACTGTAATGTTACACTGAGTAGATAATATGATGTTACTGAAAGTAACTTCTAAACCTTAGGTAGCACATTCATATTATTCATTGAAGATTACTCTAATTCATGTTGTGCGTATAATAATAAGGTTTACATCATGTTAGCACATACTACTTTTAGGCAAAATTGAACTGTACACTCCATTGAGTTGAATGCACTGCTTTCTATTCAAAGCATTTTGTGATAAGGTTGTGTTCATAACTACACAAGGTGCATTGGAACACTATGGATATTGCATGCAGAGTGCTCAGTGCCATGGAATACTTTAATGCAAGCTGAATTCAGTAACTTAACAGGTACCATTTCCAGTGGAACAGCCATTGACTTGGATTACTTCAGCAAACTGTAATGTTACACTGAGTAGATAATGTGATGTTACTGGAAGTAACTTCTAAACCTTAGCTAGCACATTCATATAAATGATTGCATACTACTCTAAATCATATTGTGAGTATAATAATGAGGTTTACATCATGTTAGCACATACTACTTTTAGGCAAAATTGAACTGTACACTCCATTGAGTTGAATGCACTGCTTTGTATTCAAAGCGTTTTGTGATAAGGTTGTGTTCATAACTACACAGGGTGCATTGAAACTGTATGGATATTGCATGTAGAGTGCTCCGTGCCATGGAATACTTTAATGCAAGCTGAATTTAGTAACTTAACAGGTAACATTTACACTGCAACAGTCATTTACTTGGTTTACTTCAGCAAACTGTAATGTTAAACTGAGTAGATAATGTGATGTTACTGGAAGTAACTTCTAAACCTTAGCTAGCACATTCATATAATTGTTTGCAGACTACTCTAAATCATATTGTGAGTATAATAATGAGGTTTACATCATGTTAGCACATACTACTTTTAGGCAAAATTGAACTGTACACTCCATTGAGTTGAATGCACTGCTTTCTATTCAAAGCATTTTGTGATAAGGTTGTGTTCATAACAACACAGGGTGCATTGGAACTATGGATATTGCATGCAGAGTGCTCAGTGCCATGGAATACTTTAATGCAAGCTGAATTCAGTAACTTAACAGGTACCATTTACAGTGGAACAGCCATTGACTTGGATTACTTCAGCAAACTGTAATGTTAAACTGAGTAGATAATGTGATGTTACAGGAAGTAACTTCTAAACCTTAGCTAGGACATTCATATAATTGATTGCAGACTACTCTAATTCATGTTGTGAGTATAATAATGAGGTTTACATCATGTTAGCACATACTACTTTTAGGCAAAATTGAACTGTACAGTAGATAATGTGATGTTACTGAAAGTAACTTCTAAACCTTAGCTAGCACATTCATATAATTGATTGCAGATTACTCTAATTCATATTGTGAGTATAATAATTAGGTTTACATCATGTTAGCGCATACTACTTTTAGGCAAAATTGAACTGTACACTCCATTGAGTTGAATGCACTGCTTTCTATTCAAAGCATTTTGTGATATGGTTGTGTTCATAACAACACAGGGTGCATTGGAACTATGGATATTGCATGCAGAGTGCTCAGTGCCATGGAATACTTTAATGCAAGCTGAATTCAGTAACTTAACAGGTACCATTTACACTGCAACAGCCATTGACTTGGTTTACTTCAGCAAACTGTAATGTTACACTGAGTAGATAATGTGATGTTACTGGAAGGAACTTCTAAACCTAAGCTAGCACATTCATATAATTGATTACAGACTACTCTTAATCATATTGTGAGTATAATAATGCGGTTTACATCATGTTAGCACATACTACTTTTAGGCAAAATTGAACTGTACACTCCATTGAGTTGAATGCACTGCTTTCTATTCAAAGCATTTTGTGATAAGGTTGTGTTCATAACTACACAGGGTGCATTGGAACAGTATGGATATTGCATGCAGAGTGCTCAGTGCCATGGAATACTTTAATGCAAGCTGAATTCAGTAACTTAACAGGTACCATTTACACTGCAACAGCCATTGACTTGGTTTACTTCAGCAAACTGAAATTTTACACTGAGTAGATAATATGATGTTACTGGAAGTAACTTCTAAACCTTAGCTAGCACATTCATATAATTGATTGCAGATTACTCTAATACATATTGTGAGTATAATAATGAGGTTTGCATCATGTTATCGCATACTACTTTTAGGCAAAATTGAACTGTACACTCCATTGAGTTGAATGCACTGCTTTCTATTCAAAGCATTTTGTGATAAGGTTGTGTTCATAACTACACAGGGTGCATTGGAACAGTATGGATATTGCATGCAGAGTGCTCAGTGCCATGGAATAATTTAATGCAAGCTGAATTCAGTAACTTAACAGGTACCATTTACAGTGGAACAGCCATTGACTTGGATTACTTCAGCAAACTGTAATGTTACACTGAGTAGATAATGTGATGTTACTGAAAGTAACTTCTAAACCTTAGGTAGCACATTCATATTATTGATTGCAGATTACTCTAATTCATATTGTGAGTATAATAATAAGGTTTACATCATGTTAGCACATACTACTTTTAGGTAAAATTGAACTGTACACTCCTTTGAGTTGAATGCACTGCTTTCTATTCAAAGCATTTTGTGATAAGGTTGTGTTCATAACAATACAGGGTGCATTGGAACTATGGATATTGCATGCAGAGTGCTCAGTGCCATGGAATACTTTAATGCAAGCTGAATTCAGTAACTTAACAGGTACGATTTACACTGCAACAGCCATTGACTTGGTTTACTTCAGCAAACTGTAATGTTACACTGAGTAGATAATGTGATGTTACTGAAAGTAACTTCTAAACCTTAGGTAGCACATTCATATAATTGATTGCAGATTACTCTACTTCATATTGTGAGTATAATAATGAGGTTTGCATCATGTTAGCGCATACTACTTTTAGGCAAAATTGAACTGTACACTCCATTGAGTTGAATGCACTGCTTTCTATTCAAAGCATTTTGTGATATGGTTGTGTTCATAACAACACAGGGTGCATTGGAACTATGGATATTGCATGCAGAGTGCTCAGTGCCATGGAATACTTTAATGCAAGCTGAATTCAGTAACTTAACAGGTACCATTTACACTGCAACAGCCATTGACTTGGTTTACTTCAGCAAACTGTAATGTTACACTGAGTAGATAATGTGATGTTACTGGAAGTAACTTCTAAACCTTAGCTAGCACATTCATATAATTGTTTGCAGACTACTCTAAATCATATTGTGAGTATAATAATGAGGTTTACATCATGTTACCACATACTACTTTTTGGCAAAATTGAACTGTACACTCCATTGAGTTGAATGCACTGCTTTCTATTCAAAGCATTTTGTGATAAGGTTGTGTTCATAACAACACAGGGTGCATTGGAACTATGGATATTGCATGCAGAGTGCTCAGTGCCATGGAATACTTTAATGCAAGCTGAATTCAGTAACTTAACAGGTACCATTTACAGTGGAACAGCCATTGACTTGGATTACTTCAGCAAACTGTAATGTTACACTGAGTAGATAATGTGATGTTACTGAAAGTAACTTCTAAACCTTAGGTAGCACATTCATATTATTGATTGCATATTACTCTAGATTATATTGTGAGTATAATAATGAGGTTTACATCATGTTATCACATACTACTTTTAGGCAAAATTGAACTATACACTCCATTGAGTTGAATGCACTGCTTTCTATTCAAAGCATTTTGTGATAAGGTTGTGTTCATAACTACACAGGGTGCATTGGAAAAGTATGGATATTGCATGCAGAGTGCTCAGTGCCATGGAATACTTTAATGCAAGCTGAATTCAGTAACTTAACAGGTACCATTTACAGTGGAACAGCCATTGACTTGGATTACTTCAGCAAACTGTAATGTTACAGTGAGTAGATAATATGATGTTACTGAAAGTAACTTCTAAACCGTAGGTAGCACATTCATATTATTGATTGCAGTTTATTCTAATTCATATTGTGAGTATAATAATGAGGTTTACATTCTGTTAGCACATACTACTTTTAGGCAAAATTGAACTGTACACTCCATTGAGTTGAATGCACTGCTTTCTATTCAAAGCATTTTGTGATAAGGTTGTGTTCATAACAACACAGGGTGCATTGGAACTATGGATATTGCATGCAGAGTGCTCAGTGCCATGGAATACTTTAATGCAAGCTGAATTCAGTAACTTAACAGGTACCATTTACACTGCAACAGCCATTGACTTGGTTTACTTCAGCAAACTGAAATTTTACACTGAGTAGATAATATGATGTTACTGGAAGTAACTTCTAAACCTTAGCTAGCACATTCATATAATTGATTGCAGATTACTCTAATACATATTGTGAGTATAATAATGAGG
The DNA here is from genome assembly GCF_030144855.1 of Hypanus sabinus. Lineage (NCBI taxonomy): Eukaryota > Metazoa > Chordata > Chondrichthyes > Myliobatiformes > Dasyatidae > Hypanus > Hypanus sabinus. The sequence goes on from NW_026779601.1 coordinate 27,069, forward strand.
TTTGCATCATGTTAGCGCATACTACTTTTAGGCAAAATTGAACTGTACACTCAATTGAGTTGAATGCACTGCTTTCTATTCAAAGCATTTTGTGATAAGGTTGTGTTCATAACTACACAGGGTGCATTGGAACAGTATGGATATTGCATGCAGAGTGCTCAGTGCCATGGAATAATTTAATGCAAGCTGAATTCAGTAACTTAACAGGTACCATTTACAGTGGAACAGCCATTGACTTGGATTACTTCAGCAAACTGTAATGTTACACTGAGTAGATAATGTGATGTTACTGAAAGTAACTTCTAAACCTTAGGTAGCACATTCATATTATTGATTGCAGATTACTCTAATTCATATTGTGAGTATAATAATAAGGTTTACATCATGTTAGCACATACTACTTTTAGGTAAAATTGAACTGTACACTCCTTTGAGTTGAATGCACTGCTTTCTATTCAAAGCATTTTGTGATAAGGTTGTGTTCATAACAATACAGGGTGCATTGGAACTATGGATATTGCATGCAGAGTGCTCAGTGCCATGGAATACTTTAATGCAAGCTGAATTCAGTAACTTAACAGGTACCATTTACACTGCAACAGCCATTGACTTGGTTTACTTCAGCAAACTGTAATGTTACACTGAGTAGATAATGTGATGTTACTGAAAGTAACTTCTAAACCTTAGGTAGCACATTCATATAATTGATTGCAGATTACTCTACTTCATATTGTGAGTATAATAATGAGGTTTGCATCATGTTAGCGCATACTACTTTTAGGCAAAATTGAACTGTACACTCCATTGAGTTGAATGCACTGCTTTCTATTCAAAGCATTTTGTGATATGGTTGTGTTCATAACAACACAGGGTGCATTGGAACTATGGATATTGCATGCAGAGTGCTCAGTGCCATGGAATACATAAATGCAAGCTGAATTCAGTAACTTAACAGGTACCATTTACACTGCAACAGCCATTGACTTGGTTTACTTCAGCAAACTGTAATGTTACACTGAGTAGATAATGTGATGTTACTGGAAGTAACTTCTAAACCTTAGCTAGCACATTCATATAATTGTTTGCAGACTACTCTAAATCATATTGTGAGTATAATAATGAGGTTTACATCATGTTAGCACATACTACTTTTAGGCAAAATTGAACTGTACACTCCATTGAGTTGAATGCACTGCTTTCTATTCAAAGCATTTTGTGATATGGTTGTGTTCATAACAACACAGGGTGCATTGGAACTATGGATATTGCATGCAGAGTGCTCAGTGCCATGGAATACTTTAATGCAAGCTGAATTCAGTAACTTAACAGGTACCATTTACACTGCAACAGCCATTGACTTGGTTTACTTCAGCAAACTGTAATGTTACACTGAGTAGATAATGTGATGTTACTGGAAGTAACTTCTAAACCTTAGCTAGCACATTCATATAATTCTTTGCAGACTACTCTAAATCATATTGTGAGTATAATAATGAGGTTTACATCATGTTAGCACATACTACTTTTTGGCAAAATTGAACTGTACACTCCATTGAGTTGAATGCACTGCTTTCTATTCAAAGCATTTTGTGATAAGGTTGTGTTCATAACAACACAGGGTGCATTGGAACTATGGATATTGCATGCAGAGTGCTCAGTGCCATGGAATACTTTAATGCAAGCTGAATTCAGTAACTTAACAGGTACCATTTACACTGCAACAGCCATTGACTTGGTTTACTTCAGCAAACTGTAATGTTACACTGAGTAGATAATGTGATGTTACTGGAAGTAACTTCTAAACCTTAGCTAGCACATTCATATAATTGTTTGCAGACTACTCTAAATCATATTGTGAGTATAATAATGAGGTTTACATCATGTTAGCACATACTACTTTTTGGCAAAATTGAACTGTACACTCCATTGAGTTGAATGCACTGCTTTCTATTCAAAGCATTTTGTGATAAGGTTGTGTTCATAACAACACAGGGTGCATTGGAACTATGGATATTGCATGCAGAGTGCTCAGTGCCATGGAATACTTTAATGCAAGCTGAATTCAGTAACTTAACAGGTACCATTTACAGTGGAACAGCCATTGACTTGGATTACTTCAGCAAACTGTAATGTTACACTGAGTAGATAATGTGATGTTACTGAAAGTAACTTCTAAACCTTAGGTAGCACATTCATATTATTGATTGCATATTACTCTAGATTATATTGTGAGTATAATAATGAGGTTTACATCATGTTAGCACATACTACTTTTAGGCAAAATTGAACTATACACTCCATTGAGTTGAATGCACTGCATTCTATTCAAAGCATTTTGTGATAAGGTTGTGTTCATAACTACACAGGGTGCATTGGAAAAGTATGGATATTGCATGCAGAGTGCTCAGTGCCATGGAATACTTTAATGCAAGCTGAATTCAGTAACTTAACAGGTACCATTTACAGTGGAACAGCCATTGACTTGGATTACTTCAGCAAACTGTAATGTTACAGTGAGTAGATAATATGATGTTACTGAAAGTAACTTCTAAACCGTAGGTAGCACATTCATATTATTGATTGCAGTTTACTCTAATTCATATTGTGAGTATAATAATGAGGTTTACATTCTGTTAGCACATACTACTTTTAGGCAAAATTGAACTGTACACTCCATTGAGTTGAATGCACTGCTTTCTATTCAAAGCATTTTGTGATAAGGTTGTGTTCATAACTACACAGGTTGCATTAGAACAGTATGGATATTGCATGCAGAGTGCTCAGTGCCATGGAATACTTTAATGCAAGCTGAATTCAGTAACTTAACAGGTACCATTTACAGTGGAACAGCCATTGACTTGGAATACTTCAGCAAACAGTAATGTTAAACTGGGTAGATAATGTGATGTTTCTGAAAGTAACTTCTAAACCTTAGGTAGCACATTCATATTATTGATTGCAGATTACTCTAATTCATATTGTGAGTATAATAATAAGGTTTACATCATGTTAGCACATACTACTTTTAGGTAAAATTGAACTCTACACTCCTTTGAGTAGAATGCACTGCTTTCTATTCAAAGCATTTTGTGATAAGGTTGTGTACATAACTACACAGGGTGCATTGGAACAGTATGGATATTGCATGCAGAGTGCTCAGTGCCATGGAATACTTTAATGCAAGCTGAATTCAGTAACTTAACAGGTACCATTTACACTGCAACAGCCATTGACTTGGTTTACTTCAGCAAACTGTAATGTTACACTGAGTAGATAATATGATGTTACTGGAAGTAACTTCTAAACCTTAGCTAGCACATTCATATAATTGATTGCAGATTACTCTAATTCATATTGTGAGTATAATAATGAGGTTTGCATCATGTTAGCGCATACTACTTTTAGGCAAAATTGAACTGTACACCATTGAGTTGAATGCACTGCTTTCTATTCAAAGCATTTTGTGCTAAGGTTGTGTTCATAACTACACAGGGTGCATTGGAACAGTATGGATATTGCATGCAGAGTGCTCAGTGCCATGGAATACTTTAATGCAAGCTGAATTCAGTAACTTAACAGGTACCATTTACAGTTGAACAGCCATTGACTTGGATTACTTCAGCAAACTGTAATGTTACACTGAGTAGATAATGTGATGTTACTGAAAGTAACTTCTAAATCTTAGGTAGCACAATCATATTATTGATTACAGATTACTCTAGATCATATTGTGATTATAATAATGAGGTTTACATCATGTTAGCACATACTACTTTTAGGTAAAATTGAACTGTACACTCCTTTGAGTTGAATGCACTGCTTTCTATTCAAAGCATTTTGTGATATGGTTGTGTTCATAACAATACAGGGTGCATTGGAACTATGGATATTGCATGGAGAGTGCTCAGTGCCATGGAATACTTTAATGCAAGCTGAATTCAGTAACTTAACAGGTACCATTTACACTGCAACAGCCATTGACTTGGTTTACTTCAGCAAACTGTAATGTTACACTGAGTAGATAATGTGATGTTACTGAAAGTAACTTCTAAACCTTAGGTAGCACATTCATATAATTGATTGCAGATTACTCTAATTCATATTGTGAGTATAATAATGAGGTTTGCATCATGTTAGCGCATACTACTTTTAGGCAAAATTGAACTGTACACTCCATTGAGTTGAATGCACTGCTTTCTATTCAAAGCATTTTGTGATAAGGTTGTGTTCATAACTACACAGGGTGCATTGGAACAGTATGGATATTGCATGCAGAGTGCTCAGTGCCATGGAATACTTTAATGCAAGCTGAATTCAGTAACTTAACAGGTACCATTTACAGTGGAACAGCCATTGACTTGGATTACTTCAGCAAACTGTAATGTTACACTGAGTAGATAATATGATGTTACTGAAAGTAACTTCTAAACCTTAGGTAGCACATTCATATTATTGATTGCAGATTACTCTAATTCATATTGTGAGTATAATAATAAGGTTTACATCATGTTAGCACATACTACATTTAGGCAAAATTGAACTGTACACTCCATTGAGTTGAATGCACTGCTTTCTATTCAAAGCATTTTGTGATAAGGTTGTGTTCATAACTACACAGGGTGCATTGGAACAGTATGGATATTGCATGCAGAGTGCTCAGTGCCATGGAATACTTTAATGCAAGCTGAATTCAGTAACTTAACAGGTACGATTTACAGTGGAACAGCCATTGACTTGGATTACTTCAGCAAACTGTAATGTTAAACTGAGTAGATAATGTGATGTTACTGAAAGTAACTTCTAAACCTTAGGTAGCACATTCATATTATTGATTGCAGATTACTCTAATTCATATTGTGAGTATAATAATAAGGTTTACATCATGTTAGCACATACTACTTTTAGGTAAAATTGAACTGTACACTCCTTTCAGTTGAATGCAATGCTTTCTATTCAAAGGATTTTGTGATAAGATTGTGTTCATAACTACACAGGGTGCATTGGAACAGTATGGATATTGCATGCAGAGTGCTCAGTGCCATGGAATACTTTAATGCAAGCTGAATTCAGTAACTTAACAGGTACCATTTACAGTGGAACAGCCATTGACTTGGTTTACTTCAGCAAACTGTAATGTTACACTGAGTAGATAATATGATGTTACTGGAAGTAACTTCTAAACCTTAGCTAGCACATTCATATAATTGATTGCAGATTACTCTAATTCATATTGTGAGTATAATAATGAGGTTTGCATCATGTTAGCGCATACTACTTTTAGGCAAAATTAAACTGTACACTCCATTGAGTTGAATGCACTGCTTTCTATTCAAAGCATTTTGTGATAAGGTTGTGTTCATAACTACACAGGGTGCATTGGAACAGTATGGATATTGCATGCAGAGTGCTCAGTGCCATGGAATACTTTAATGCAAGCTGAATTCAGTAACTTAACAGGTACCATTTACAGTGGAACAGCCATTGACTTGGATTACTTCAGCAAACTGTAATGTTACACTGAGTAGATAATATGATGTTACTGAAAGTAACTTCTAAACCTTAGGTAGCACATTCATATTATTGATTGCAGATTACTCTAATTCATATTGTGAGTATAATAATAAGGTTTACATCATGTTAGCACATACTACTTTTAGGCAAAATTGAACTGTACCCTCCATTGAGTTGAATGCACTGCTTTCTATTCAAAGCATTTTGTGATAAGGTTGTGTTCATAACTACACAGGGTGCATTGGAACAGTATGGATATTGCATGCAGAGTGCTCAGTGCCATGGAATACTTTAATGCAAGCTGAATTCAGTAACTTAACAGGTACGATTTACAGTGGAACAGCCATTGACTTGGATTACTTCAGCAAACTGTAATGTTAAACTGAGTAGATAATGTGATGTTACTGAAAGTAACTTCTAAACCTTAGGTAGCACATTCATATTATTGATTGCAGATTACTCTAATTCATATTGTGAGTATAATAATGAGGTTTACATCATGTTAGCACATACTACTTTTAGGTAAAATTGAACTGTACACTCCATTGAGTTGAATGCACTGCTTTCTATTCAAAGCATTTTGTGATATGGTTGTGTTCATAACAACACAGGGTGCATTGGAACTATGGATATTGCATGCAGAGTGCTCAGTGCCATGGAATACTTTAATGCAAGCTGAATTCAGTAACTTAACAGGTACCATTTACACTGCAACAGCCATTGACTTGGTTTACTTCAGCAAACTGTAATGTTACACTGAGTAGATAATGTGATGTTACTGGAAGGAACTTCTAAACCTAAGCTAGCACATTCATATAATTGATTGCAGACTACTCTAAATCATATTGTGAGTATAATAATAAGGTTTACATCATGTTAGCACATACTACTTTTAGGCAAAATTGAACTGTACACTCCATTGAGTTGAATGCACTGCTTTCTATTCAAAGCATTTTGTGATAAGGTTGTGTTCATAACTACACAGGGTGCATTGGAACAGTATGGATATTGCAGGCATAGTGCTCAGTGCCATGGAATACTTTAATGCAAGCTGAATTCAGTAACTTAACAGGTACCATTTACACTGCAACAGCCATTGACTTGGTTTACTTCAGCAAACTGAAATTTTACACTGAGTAGATAATATGATGTTACTGGAAGTAACTTCTAAACCTTAGCTAGCACATTCATATAATTGATTGCAGATTACTCTAATACATATTGTGAGTATAATAATGAGGTTTGCATCATGTTAGCGCATACTAGTTTTAGGCAAAATTGAACTGTACACTCCATTGAGTTGAATGCACTGCTTTCTATTCAAAGCATTTTGTGATAAGATTGTGTTCATAACTACACAGGGTGCATTGGAACAGTATGGATATTGCATGCAGAGTGCTCAGTGCCATGGAATACTTTAATGCAAGCTGAATTCAGTAACTTAACAGGTACCATTTACAGTGGAACAGCCATTGACTTGGATTACTTCAGCAAACTGTAATGTTACAGTGAGTAGATAATATGATGTTACTGAAAGTAACTTCTAAACCGTAGGTAGCACATTCATATTATTGATTGCAGTTTACTCTAATTCATATTGTGAGTATAATAATGAGGTTTACATTCTGTTAGCACATACTACTTTTAGGCAAAATTGAACTGTACACTCCATTGAGTTGAATGCACTGCTTTCTATTCAAAGCATTTTGTGATAAGGTTGTGTTCATAACTACACAGGGTGCATTGGAACAGTATGGATATTGCATGCAGAGTGCTCAGTGCCATGGAATACTTTAATGCAAGCTGAATTCAGTAACTTAACAGGTACCATTTACACTGCAGCAGCCATTGACTTGGTTTACTTCAGCAAACTGTAATGTTACACTGAGTAGATAATGTGATGTTACTGAAAGTAACTTCTAAACCTTAGGTAGCACATTCATATAATTGATTGCAGATTACTCTAATTCATATTGTGAGTATAATAATGAGGTTTGCATCATGTTAGCGCATACTACTTTTAGGCAAAATTGAACTGTACACTCCATTGAGTTGAATGCACTGCTTTCTATTCAAAGCATTTTGTGATAAGGTTGTGTTCATAACTACACAGGGTGCATTGGAACAGTATGGATATTGCATGCAGAGTGCTCAGTGCCATGGAATACTTTAATGCAAGCTGAATTCAGTAACTTAACAGGTACCATTTACAGTGGAACAGCCATTGACTTGGATTACTTCAGCAAACTGTAATGTTACACTGAGTAGATAATATGATGTTACTGAAAGTAACTTCTAAACCTTAGGTAGCACATTCATATTATTGATTGCAGATTACTCTAATTCATATTGTGAGTATAATAATAAGGTTTACATCATGTTAGCACATACTACTTTTAGGCAAAATTGAACTGTACCCTCCATTGAGTTGAATGCACTGCTTTCTATTCAAAGCATTTTGTGATAAGGTTGTGTTCATAACTACACAGGGTGCATTGGAACAGTATGGATATTGCATGCAGAGTGCTCAGTGCCATGGAATACTTTAATGCAAGCTGAATTCAGTAACTTAACAGGTACGATTTACAGTGGAACAGCCATTGACTTGGATTACTTCAGCAAACTGTAATGTTAAACTGAGTAGATAATGTGATGTTACTGAAAGTAACTTCTAAACCTTAGGTAGCACATTCATATTATTGATTGCAGATTACTCTAATTCATATTGTGAGTATAATAATGAGGTTTACATCATGTTAGCACATACTACTTTTAGGTAAAATTGAACTGTACACTCCATTGAGTTGAATGCACTGCTTTCTATTCAAAGCATTTTGTGATATGGTTGTGTTCATAACAACACAGGGTGCATTGGAACTATGGATATTGCATGCAGAGTGCTCAGTGCCATGGAATACTTTAATGCAAGCTGAATTCAGTAACTTAACAGGTACCATTTACACTGCAACAGCCATTGACTTGGTTTACTTCAGCAAACTGTAATGTTACACTGAGTAGATAATGTGATGTTACTGGAAGGAACTTCTAAACCTAAGCTAGCACATTCATATAATTGATTGCAGACTACTCTAAATCATATTGTGAGTATAATAATGCGGTTTACATCATGTTAGCACATACTACTTTTAGGCAAAATTGAACTGTACACTCCATTGAGTTGAATGCACTGCTTTCTATTCAAAGCATTTTGTGATAAGGTTGTGTTCATAACTACACAGGGTGCATTGGAACAGTATGGATATTGCAGGCATAGTGCTCAGTGCCATGGAATACTTTAATGCAAGCTGAATTCAGTAACTTAACAGGTACCATTTACACTGCAACAGCCATTGACTTGGTTTACTTCAGCAAACTGAAATTTTACACTGAGTAGATAATATGATGTTACTGGAAGTAACTTCTAAACCTTAGCTAGCACATTCATATAATTGATTGCAGATTACTCTAATACATATTGTGAGTATAATAATGAGGTTTGCATCATGTTAGCGCATACTAGTTTTAGGCAAAATTGAACTGTACACTCCATTGAGTTGAATGCACTGCTTTCTATTCAAAGCATTTTGTGATAAGATTGTGTTCATAACTACACAGGGTGCATTGGAACAGTATGGATATTGCATGCAGAGTGCTCAGTGCCATGGAATACTTTAATGCAAGCTGAATTCAGTAACTTAACAGGTACCATTTACAGTGGAACAGCCATTGACTTGGATTACTTCAGCAAACTGTAATGTTACAGTGAGTAGATAATATGATGTTACTGAAAGTAACTTCTAAACCGTAGGTAGCACATTCATATTATTGATTGCAGTTTACGCTAATTCATATTGTGAGTATAATAATGAGGTTTACATTCTGTTAGCACATACTACTTTTAGGCAAAATTGAACTGTACACTCCATTGAGTTGAATGCACTGCTTTCTATTCAAAGCATTTTGTGATAAGGTTGTGTTCATAACTACACAGGGTGCATTGGAACAGTATGGATATTGCATGCAGAGTGCTCAGTGCCATGGAATACTTTAATGCAAGCTGAATTCAGTAACTTAACAGGTACCATTTACAGTGGAACAGCCATTGACTTGGATTACTTCAGCAAACTGTAATGTTAAACTGGGTAGATAATGTGATGTTACTGAAAGTAACTTCTAAACCTTAGGTAGCACATTCATATTATTGATTGCAGATTACTCTAATTCATATTGTGAGTATAATAATAAGGTTTACATCATGTTAGCACATACTACTTTTAGGTAAAATTGAACTCTACACTCCTTTGAGTAGAATGCACTGCTTTCTATTCAAAGCATTTTGTGATAAGGTTGTGTACATAACTACACAGGGTGCATTGGAACAGTATGGATATTGCATGCTGAGTGCTCAGTGCCATGGAATACTTTAATGCAAGCTGAATTCAGTAACTTAACAGCTACCATTTACACTGCAACAGCCATTGACTTGGTTTACTTCAGCAAACTGTAATGTTACACTGAGTAGATAATATGATGTTACTGGAAGTAACTTCTAAACCTTAGCTAGCACATTCATATAATTGATTGCAGATTACTCTAATTCATATTGTGAGTATAATAATGAGGTTTGCATCATGTTAGCGCATACTACTTTTAGGCAAAATTGAACTGTACACTCCATTGAGTTGAATGCACTGCTTTCTATTCAAAGCATTTTGTGATAAGGTTGTGTTCATAACTACACAGGGTGCATTGGAACAGTATGGATATTGCATGCAGAGTGCTCAGTGCCATGGAATACTTTAATGCAAGCTGAATTCAGTAACTTAACAGGTACCATTTACAGTGGAACAGCCATTGACTTGGATTACTTCAGCAAACTGTAATGTTACACTGAGTAGATAATGTGATGTTACTGAAAGTAACTTCTAAATCTTAGGTAGCACAATCATATTATTGATTACAGATTACTCTAGATCATATTGTGAGTATAATAAGGAGGTTTACATCATGTTAGCACATACTACTTTTAGGTAAAATTGAACTGTACACTCCTTTGAGTTGAATGCACTGCTTTCTATTCAAAGCATTTTGTGATATGGTTGTGTTCATAACAATACAGGGTGCATTGGAACTATGGATATTGCATGGAGAGTGCTCAGTGCCATGGAATACTTTAATGCAAGCTGAATTCAGTAACTTAACAGGTACCATTTACACTGCAACAGCCATTGACTTGGTTTACTTCAGCAAACTGTAATGTTACACTGAGTAGATAATGTGATGTTACTGAAAGTAACTTCTAAACCTTAGGTAGCACATTCATATAATTGATTGCAGATTACTCTAATTCATATTGTGAGTATAATAATGAGGTTTGCATCATGTTAGCGCATACTACTTTTAGGCAAAATTGAACTGTACACTCCATTGAGTTGAATGCACTGCTTTCTATTCAAAGCATTTTGTGATAAGGTTGTGTTCATAACTACACAGGGTGCATTGGAACAGTATGGATATTGCATGCAGAGTGCTCAGTGCCATGGAATACTTTAATGCAAGCTGAATTCAGTAACTTAACAGGTACCATTTACAGTGGAACAGCCATTGACTTGGATTACTTCAGCAAACTGTAATGTTACACTGAGTAGATAATATGATGTTACTGAAAGTAACTTCTAAACCTTAGGTAGCACATTCATATTATTGATTGCAGATTACTCTAATTCATATTGTGAGTATAATAATAAGGTTTACATCATGTTAGCACATACTACTTTTAGGCAAAATTGAACTGTACACTCCATTGAGTTGAATGCACTGCTTTCTATTCAAAGCATTTTGTGATAAGGTTGTGTTCATAACTACACAGGGTGCATTGGAACAGTATGGATATTGCATGCAGAGTGCTCAGTGCCATGGAATACTTTAATGCAAGCTGAATTCAGTAACTTAACAGGTACGATTTACAGTGGAACAGCCATTGACTTGGATTACTTCAGCAAACTGTAATGTTAAACTGAGTAGATAATGTGATGTTACTGAAAGTAACTTCTAAACCTTAGGTAGCACATTCATATTATTGATTGCAGATTACTCTAATTCATATTGTGAGTATAATAATGAGGTTTACATCATGTTAGCACATACTACTTTTAGGTAAAATTGAACTCAACACTCCATTGAGTTGAATGCACTGCTTTCTATTCAAAGCATTTTGTGATATGGTTGTGTTCATAACAGCACAGGGTGCATTGGAACTATGGATATTGCATGCAGAGTGCTCAGTGCCATGGAATACTTTAATGCAAGCTGAATTCAGTAACTTAACTGGTACCATTTACACTGCAACAGCCATTGACTTGGTTTACTTCAGCAAACTGTAATGTTACACTGAGTAGATAATGTGATGTTACTGGAAGGAACTTCTAAACCTAAGCTAGCACATTCATATAATTGATTGCAGACTACTCTAAATCATATTGTGAGTATAATAATGCGGTTTACATCATGTTAGCACATACTACTTTTAGGCAAAATTGAACTGTACACTCCATTGAGTTGAATGCACTGCTTTCTATTCAAAGCATTTTGTGATAAGGTTGTGTTCATAACTACACAGGGTGCATTGGAACAGTATGGATATTGCAGGCAGAGTGCTCAGTGCCATGGAATACTTTAATGCAAGCTGAATTCAGTAACTTAACAGGTACCATTTACACTGCAACAGCCATTGACTTGGTTTACTTCAGCAAACTGAAATTTTACACTGAGTAGATAATATGATGTTACTGGAAGTAACTTCTAAACCTTAGCTAGCACATTCATATAATTGATTGCAGATTACTCTAATACATATTGTGAGTATAATAATGAGGTTTGCATCATGTTAGCGCATACTAGTTTTAGGCAAAATTGAACTGTACACTCCATTGAGTTGAATGCACTGCTTTCTATTCAAAGCATTTTGTGATAAGGTTGTGTTCATAACTACACAGGGTGCATTGGAACAGTATGGATATTGCATGCAGAGTGCTCAGTGCCATGGAATACTTTAATGCAAGCTGAATTCAGTAACTTAACAGGTACCATTTACAGTGGAACAGCCATTGACTTGGATTACTTCAGCAAACTGTAATGTTACACTGAGTGGATATTGTGATGTTACTGAAAGTAACTTCTAAACCTTAGGTAGCACATTCATATTATTGATTGCATATTACTCTAGATTATATTGTGAGTATAATAATGAGGTTTACATCATGTTAGCACATACTACTTTTAGGCAAAATTGAACTATACACTCCATTGAGTTGAATGCACTGCTTTCTATTCAAAGCATTTTGTGATAAGGTTGTGTTCATAACTACACAGGGTGCATTGGAAAAGTATGGATATTGCATGCAGAGTGCTCAGTGCCATGGAATACTTTAATGCAAGCTGAATTCAGTAACTTAACAGGTACCATTTACAGTGGAACAGCCATTGACTTGGATTACTTCAGCAAACTGTAATGTTACAGTGAGTAGATAATGTGATGTTACTGAAAGTAACTTCTAAACCTTAGGTAGCACATTCATATTATTGATTGCAGATTACTCTAATTCATATTGTGAGTATAATAATAAGGTTTACATCATGTTAGCACATACTACTTTTAGGTAAAATTGAACTCTACACTCCTTTGAGTAGAATGCACTGCTTTCTATTCAAAGCATTTTGTGATAAGGTTGTGTACATAACTACACAGGGTGCATTGGAACAGTATGGATATTGCATGCAGAGTGCTCAGTGCCATGGAATACTTTAATGCAAGCTGAATTCAGTAACTTAACAGGTACCATTTACACTGCAACAGCCATTGACTTGGTTTACTTCAGCAAACTGTAATGTTACACTGAGTAGATAATATGATGTTACTGGAAGTAACTTCTAAACCTTAGCTAGCACATTCATATAATTGATTGCAGATTACTCTAATTCATATTGTGAGTATAATAATGAGGTTTGCATCATGTTAGCGCATACTACTTTTAGGCAAAATTGAACTGTACACTCCATTGAGTTGAATGCACTGCTTTCTATTCAAAGCATTTTGTGATAAGGTTGTGTTCATAACTACACAGGGTGCATTGGAACAGTATGGATATTGCTTGCAGAGTGCTCAGTGCCATGGAATACTTTAATGCAAGCTGAATTCAGTAACTTAACAGGTACCATTTACAGTGGAACAGCCATTGATTGGATTACTTCAGCAAACTGTAATGTTACACTGAGTAGATAATGTGATGTTACTGAAAGTAACTTCTAAATCTTAGGAAGCACAATCATATTATTGATTACAGATTACTCTAGATCATATTGTGAGTATAATAATGAGGTTTACATCATGTTAGCACATACTACTTTTAGGTAAAATTGAACTGTACACTCCTTTGAGTTGAATGCACTGCTTTCTATTCAAAGCATTTTGTGATATGGTTGTGTTCATAACAATACAGGGTGCATTGGAACTATGGATATTGCATGGAGAGTGCTCAGTGCCATGGAATACTTTAATGCAAGCTGAATTCAGTAACTTAACAGGTACCATTTACACTGCAACAGCCATTGACTTGGATTACTCCAGCAAACTGTAATGTTACACTGAGTAGATAATATGATGTTACTGAAAGTAACTTCTAAACCTTAGGTAGCACATTCATATTATTGATTGCAGATTACTCTAATTCATATTGTGAGTATAATAATAAGGTTTACATCACGTTAGCACATACTACTTTTAGGTAAAATTGAACTGTACACTCCTTTCAGTTGAATGCACTGCTTTCTATTCAAAGCATTTTGTGATAAGGTTGTGTTCATAACAATACAGGGTGCATTGGAACTATGGATATTGCATGGAGAGTGCTCAGTGCCATGGAATACTTTAATGCAAGCTGAATTCAGTAACTTAACAGGTACCATTTACACTGCAACAGCCATTGACTTGGTTTACTTCAGCAAACTGTAATGTTACACTGAGTAGATAATGTGATGTTACTGAAAGTAACTTCTAAACCTTAGGTAGCACATTCATATAATTGATTGCAGATTACTCTAATTTATATTGAGAGTATAATAATGAGGTTTGCATCATGTTAGCGCATACTACTTTTAGGCAAAATTGAACTGTACACTCCATTGAGTTGAATGCACTGCTTTCTATTCAAAGCATTTTGTGATATGGTTGTGTTCATAACAACACAGGGTGCATTGGAACTATGGATATTGCATGCAGAGTGCTCAGTGCCATGGAATACTTTAATGCAAGCTGAATTCAGTAACTTAACAGGTACCATTTACACTGCAACAGCCATTGACTTGGTTTACTTCAGCAAACTGTAATGTTACACTGAGTAGATAATGTGATGTTACTGGAAGGAACTTCTAAACCTAAGCTAGCACATTCATATAATTGATTGCAGACTACTCTAAATCATATTGTGAGTATAATAATGCGGTTTACATCATGTTAGCACATACTACTTTTAGGCAAAATTGAACTGTACACTCCATTGAGTTGAATGCACTGCTTTCTATTCAAAGCATTTTGTGATAAGGTTGTGTTCATAACTACACAGGGTGCATTGGAACAGTATGGATATTGCATGCAGAGTGCTCAGTGCCATGGAATACTTTAATGCAAGCTGACTTCAGTAACTTAACAGGTACCATTTACACTGCAACAGCCATTGACTTGGTTTACTTCTGCAAACTGAAATTTTACACTGAGTAGATAATATGATGTTACTGGAAGTAACCTCTAAACCTTAGCTAGCACATTCATATAATTGATTGCAGATTACTCTAATACATATTGTGAGTATAATAATGAGGTTTGCATCATGTTAGCGCATACTACTTTTAGGCAAAATTGAACTGTACACTCCATTGAGTTGAATGCACTGCTTTATATTCAAAGCATTTTGTGATAAGGTTGTGTTCATAACTACACAGGGTGCATTGGAACAGTATGGATATTGCATGCAGAGTGTTCAGTGCCATGGAATACTTTAATGCAAGCTGAATTCAGTAACTTAACAGGTACCATTTACAGTGGAACAGCCATTGACTTGGATTACTTCAGCAAACTGTAATGTTACACTGAGTAGATAATATGATGTTACTGAAAGTAACTTCTAAACCTTAGGTAGCACATTCATATTATTGATTGCAGATTACTCTAATTCATATTGTGAGTATAATAATAAGGTTTACATCATGTTAGCACATACTACTTTTAGGCAAAATTGAACTGTACACTCCATTGAGTTTAATGCACTGCTTTCTATTCAAAGCATTTTGTGATAAGGTTGTGTTCATAACTACACAGGGTGCATTGGAACAGTATGGATATTGCATCCAGAGTGCTCAGTGCCATGGAATACTTTAATGCAAGCTGAATTCAGTAACTTAACAGGTACGATTTACAGTGGAACAGCCATTGACTTGGATTACTTCAGCAAACTGTAATGTTAAACTGAGTAGATAATGTGATGTTACTGAAAGTAACTTCTAAACCTTAGGTAGCACATTCATATTATTGATTGCAGATTACTCTAATTCATATTGTGAGTATAATAATGAGGTTTGCATCATGTTAGCGCATACTAGTTTTAGGCAAAATTGAACTGTACACTCCATTGAGTTGAATGCACTGCTTTCTATTCAAAGCATTTTGTGATAAGGTTGTGTTCATAACTACACAGGGTGCATTGGAACAGTATGGATATTGCATGCAGAGTGCTCAGTGCCATGGAATACTTTAATGCAAGCTGAATTCAGTAACTTAACAGGTACCATTTACAGTGGAACAGCCATTGACTTGGATTACTTCAGCAAACTGTAATGTTACACTGAGTGGATATTGTGATGTTACTGAAAGTAACTTCTAAACCTTAGGTAGCACATTCATATTATTGATTGCATATTACTCTAGATTATATTGTGAGTATAATAATGAGGTTTACATCATGTTAGCACATACTACTTTTAGGCAAAATTGAACTATACACTCCATTGAGTTGAATGCACTGCTTTCTATTCAAAGCATTTTGTGATAAGGTTGTGTTCATAACTACACAGGGTGCATTGGAAAAGTATGGATATTGCATGCAGAGTGCTCAGTGCCATGGAATACTTTAATGCAAGCTGAATTCAGTAACTTAACAGGTACCATTTACAGTGGAACAGCCATTGACTTGGATTACTTCAGCAAACTGTAATGTTACAGTGAGTAGATAATGTGATGTTACTGAAAGTAACTTCTAAACCTTAGGTAGCACATTCATATTATTGATTGCAGATTACTCTAATTCATATTGTGAGTATAATAATAAGGTTTACATCATGTTAGCACATACTACTTTTAGGTAAAATTGAACTGTACACTCCATTGAGTTGAATGCACTGCTTTCTATTCAAAGCATTTTGTGATAAGGTTGTGTTCATAACTACACAGGGTGCATTGGAACAGTATGGATATTGCTTGCAGAGTGCTCAGTGCCATGGAATACTTTAATGCAAGCTGAATTCAGTAACTTAACAGGTACCATTTACAGTGGAACAGCCATTGATTGGATTACTTCAGCAAACTGTAATGTTACACTGAGTAGATAATGTGATGTTACTGAAAGTAACTTCTAAATCTTAGGAAGCACAATCATATTATTGATTACAGATTACTCTAGATCATATTGTGAGTATAATAATGAGGTTTACATCATGTTAGCACATACTACTTTTAGGTAAAATTGAACTGTACACTCCTTTGAGTTGAATGCACTGCTTTCTATTCAAAGCATTTTGTGATATGGTTGTGTTCATAACAATACAGGGTGCATTGGAACTATGGATATTGCATGGAGAGTGCTCAGTGCCATGGAATACTTTAATGCAAGCTGAATTCAGTAACTTAACAGGTACCATTTACACTGCAACAGCCATTGACTTGGATTACTTCAGCAAACTGTAATGTTACACTGAGTAGATAATATGATGTTACTGAAAGTAACTTCTAAACCTTAGGTAGCACATTCATATTATTGATTGCAGATTACTCTAATTCATATTGTGAGTATAATAATAAGGTTTACATCACGTTAGCACATACTACTTTTAGGTAAAATTGAACTGTACACTCCTTTCAGTTGAATGCACTGCTTTCTATTCAAAGCATTTTGTGATAAGGTTGTGTTCATAACAATACAGGGTGCATTGGAACTATGGATATTGCATGGAGAGTGCTCAGTGCCATGGAATACTTTAATGCAAGCTGAATTCAGTAACTTAACAGGTACCATTTACACTGCAACAGCCATTGACTTGGTTTACTTCAGCAAACTGTAATGTTACACTGAGTAGATAATGTGATGTTACTGAAAGTAACTTCTAAACCTTAGGTAGCACATTCATATAATTGATTGCAGATTACTCTAATTTATATTGAGAGTATAATAATGAGGTTTGCATCATGTTAGCGCATACTACTTTTAGGCAAAATTGAACTGTACACTCCATTGAGTTGAATGCACTGCTTTCTATTCAAAGCATTTTGTGATATGGTTGTGTTCATAACAACACAGGGTGCATTGGAACTATGGATATTGCATGCAGAGTGCTCAGTGCCATGGAATACTTTAATGCAAGCTGAATTCAGTAACTTAACAGGTACCATTTACACTGCAACAGCCATTGACTTGGTTTACTTCAGCAAACTGTAATGTTACACTGAGTAGATAATGTGATGTTACTGGAAGGAACTTCTAAACCTAAGCTAGCACATTCATATAATTGATTGCAGACTACTCTAAATCATATTGTGAGTATAATAATGCGGTTTACATCATGTTAGCACATACTACTTTTAGGCAAAATTGAACTGTACACTCCATTGAGTTGAATGCACTGCTTTCTATTCAAAGCATTTTGTGATAAGGTTGTGTTCATAACTACACAGGGTGCATTGGAACAGTATGGATATTGCATGCAGAGTGCTCAGTGCCATGGAATACTTTAATGCAAGCTGACTTCAGTAACTTAACAGGTACCATTTACACTGCAACAGCCATTGACTTGGTTTACTTCTGCAAACTGAAATTTTACACTGAGTAGATAATATGATGTTACTGGAAGTAACTTCTAAACCTTAGCTAGCACATTCATATAATTGATTGCAGATTACTCTAATACATATTGTGAGTATAATAATGAGGTTTGCATCATGTTAGCGCATACTACTTTTAGGCAAAATTGAACTGTACACTCCATTGAGTTGAATGCACTGCTTTATATTCAAAGCATTTTGTGATAAGGTTGTGTTCATAACTACACAGGGTGCATTGGAACAGTATGGATATTGCATGCAGAGTGTTCAGTGCCATGGAATACTTTAATGCAAGCTGAATTCAGTAACTTAACAGGTACCATTTACAGTGGAACAGCCATTGACTTGGATTACTTCAGCAAACTGTAATGTTACACTGAGTAGATAATATGATGTTACTGAAAGTAACTTCTAAACCTTAGGTAGCACATTCATATTATTGATTGCAGATTACTCTAATTCATATTGTGAGTATAATAATAAGGTTTACATCATGTTAGCACATACTACTTTTAGGCAAAATTGAACTGTACACTCCATTGAGTTTAATGCACTGCTTTCTATTCAAAGCATTTTGTGATAAGGTTGTGTTCATAACTACACAGGGTGCATTGGAACAGTATGGATATTGCATGGAGAGTGCTCAGTGCCATGGAATACTTTAATGCAAGCTGAATTCAGTAACTTAACAGGTACGATTTACAGTGGAACAGCCATTGACTTGGATTACTTCAGCAAACTGTAATGTTACACTGAGTAGATAATATGATGTTACTGAAAGTAACTTCTAAACCTTAGGTAGCACATTCATATTATTGATTGCAGATTACTCTAATTCATATTGTGAGTATAATAATAAGGTTTACATCACGTTAGCACATACTACTTTTAGGTAAAATTGAACTGTACACTCCTTTCAGTTGAATGCACTGCTTTCTATTCAAAGCATTTTGTGATAAGGTTGTGTTCATAACAATACAGGGTGCATTGGAACTATGGATATTGCATGGAGAGTGCTCAGTGCCATGGAATACTTTAATGCAAGCTGAATTCAGTAACTTAACAGGTACCATTTACACTGCAACAGCCATTGACTTGGTTTACTTCAGCAAACTGTAATGTTACACTGAGTAGATAATGTGATGTTACTGAAAGTAACTTCTAAACCTTAGGTAGCACATTCATATAATTGATTGCAGATTACTCTAATTTATATTGAGAGTATAATAATGAGGTTTGCATCATGTTAGCGCATACTACTTTTAGGCAAAATTGAACTGTACACTCCATTGAGTTGAATGCACTGCTTTCTATTCAAAGCATTTTGTGATATGGTTGTGTTCATAACAACACAGGGTGCATTGGAACTATGGATATTGCATGCAGAGTGCTCAGTGCCATGGAATACTTTAATGCAAGCTGAATTCAGTAACTTAACAGGTACCATTTACACTGCAACAGCCATTGACTTGGTTTACTTCAGCAAACTGTAATGTTACACTGAGTAGATAATGTGATGTTACTGGAAGGAACTTCTAAACCTAAGCTAGCACATTCATATAATTGATTGCAGACTACTCTAAATCATATTGTGAGTATAATAATGCGGTTTACATCATGTTAGCACATACTACTTTTAGGCAAAATTGAACTGTACACTCCATTGAGTTGAATGCACTGCTTTCTATTCAAAGCATTTTGTGATAAGGTTGTGTTCATAACTACACAGGGTGCATTGGAACAGTATGGATATTGCATGCAGAGTGCTCAGTGCCATGGAATACTTTAATGCAAGCTGACTTCAGTAACTTAACAGGTACCATTTACACTGCAACAGCCATTGACTTGGTTTACTTCTGCAAACTGAAATTTTACACTGAGTAGATAATATGATGTTACTGGAAGTAACTTCTAAACCTTAGCTAGCACATTCATATAATTGATTGCAGATTACTCTAATACATATTGTGAGTATAATAATGAGGTTTGCATCATGTTAGCGCATACTACTTTTAGGCAAAATTGAACTGTACACTCCATTGAGTTGAATGCACTGCTTTATATTCAAAGCATTTTGTGATAAGGTTGTGTTCATAACTACACAGGGTGCATTGGAACAGTATGGATATTGCATGCAGAGTGTTCAGTGCCATGGAATACTTTAATGCAAGCTGAATTCAGTAACTTAACAGGTACCATTTACAGTGGAACAGCCATTGACTTGGATTACTTCAGCAAACTGTAATGTTACACTGAGTAGATAAT
This sequence comes from Hypanus sabinus, assembly GCF_030144855.1. Taxonomy (NCBI): domain Eukaryota; kingdom Metazoa; phylum Chordata; class Chondrichthyes; order Myliobatiformes; family Dasyatidae; genus Hypanus; species Hypanus sabinus. The sequence goes on from NW_026779601.1 coordinate 47,989, forward strand.
ATGATGTTACTGAAAGTAACTTCTAAACCTTAGGTAGCACATTCATATTATTGATTGCAGATTACTCTAATTCATATTGTGAGTATAATAATAAGGTTTACATCATGTTAGCACATACTACTTTTAGGCAAAATTGAACTGTACACTCCATTGAGTTTAATGCACTGCTTTCTATTCAAAGCATTTTGTGATAAGGTTGTGTTCATAACTACACAGGGTGCATTGGAACAGTATGGATATTGCATCCAGAGTGCTCAGTGCCATGGAATACTTTAATGCAAGCTGAATTCAGTAACTTAACAGGTACGATTTACAGTGGAACAGCCATTGACTTGGATTACTTCAGCAAACTGTAATGTTAAACTGAGTAGATAATGTGATGTTACTGAAAGTAACTTCTAAACCTTAGGTAGCACATTCATATTATTGATTGCAGATTACTCTAATTCATATTGTGAGTATAATAATAAGGTTTACATCATGTTAGCACATACTGCTTTTAGGTAAAATTGAACTGTACACACCTTTGAGTTGAATGCACTGCTTTCTATTCAAAGCATTTTGTGATAAGGTTGTGTTCATAACAATACAGGGTGCATTGGAACTATGGATATTGCATGCAGAGTGCTCAGTGCCATGGAATACTTTAATGCAAGCTGAATTCAGTAACTTAACAGGCACCATTTACACTGCAACAGCCATTGACTTGGTTTACTTCAGCAAACTGTAATGTTACACTGAGTAGATAATGTGATGTTACTGAAAGTAACTTCTAAACCTTAGGTAGCACATTCATATAATTGATTGCAGATTACTCTACTTCATATTGTGAGTATAATAATGAGGTTTGCATCATGTTAGCGCATACTACTTTTAGGCAAAATTGAACTGTACACTCCATTGAGTTGAATGCACTGCTTTCTATTCAAAGCATTTTGTGATATGGTTGTGTTCATAACAACACAGGGTGCATTGGAACTATGGATATTGCATGCAGAGTGCTCAGTGCCATGGAATACTTTAATGCAAGCTGAATTCAGTAACTTAACAGGTACCATTTACACTGCAACAGCCATTGACTTGGTTTACTTCAGCAAACTGTAATGTTACACTGAGTAGATAATGTGATGTTACTGGAAGTAACTTCTAAACCTTAGCTAGCACATTCATATAATTGTTTGCAGACTACTCTAAATCATATTGTGAGTATAATAATGAGGTTTACATCATGTTAGCACATACTACTTTTAGGCAAAATTGAACTGTACACTCCATTGAGTTGAATGCACTGCTTTCTATTCAAAGCATTTTGTGATAAGGTTGTGTTCATAACTACACAGGGTGCATTGGAAAAGTATGGATATTGCATGCAGAGTGCTCAGTGCCATGGAATACTTTAATGCAAGCTGAATTCAGTAACTTAACAGGTACCATTTACAGTGGAACAGCCATTGACTTGGATTACTTCAGCAAACTGTAATGTTACACTGAGTAGATAATGTGATGTTACTGAAAGTAACTTCTAAACCTTAGCTAGCACATTCATAAAATTGATTGCAGACTACTCTAAATCATATTATGAGTATAATAATGAGGTTTACATCATGTTAGCACATACTACTTTTAGGCAAAATTGAACTGTACACTCCATTAAGTTGAATGCACTGCTTTCTATTCAAAGCATTTTGTGATAAGGTTGTGTTCATAACTACACAGGGTGCATTGGAACAGTATGGATATTGCATGCAGAGTGCTCAGTGCCATGGAATACTTTAATGCAAGCTGAATTCAGTAACTTAACAGGTACCATTTACAGTGGAACAGCCATTGACTTGGATTACTTCAGCAAACTGTAATGTTAAACTGAGTAGATAATGTGATGTTACTGAAAGTAACTTCTAAACCTTAGGTACCACATTCATATTATTGATTGCAGATTACTCTAATTCATATTGTGAGTATAATAATAAGGTTTACATCATGTTAGCACATACTACTTTTAGGTAAAATTGAACTGTAGACTCCTTTGAGTTGAATGCACTGCTTTCTATTCAAAGCATTTTGTGATAAGGTTGTGTTCATAACAACACAGGGTGCATTGGAACTATGGATATTGCATGCAGAGTGCTCAGTGCCATGGAATCCTTTAATGCAATCTAAATTCAGTTACTTAACAGGTACCATTTACACTGCAACAGCCATTGACTTGGTTTACTTCAGCAAACTGTAATGTTACACTGAGCAGATAATGTGATGTTACTGGAAGTAACTTCTAAACCTTAGGTAGCACATTCATATTATTGATTGCAGATTACTCTAATTCATATTGTGAGTATAATAATAAGGTTTACATCATGTTAGCACATACTACTTTTAGGCAAAATTGAACTGTACACTCCATTGAGTTTAATGCACTGCTTTCTATTCAAAGCATTTTGTGATAAGGTTGTGTTCATAACTACACAGGGTGCATTGGAACAGTATGGATATTGCATCCAGAGTGCTCAGTGCCATGGAATACTTTAATGCAAGCTGAATTCAGTAACTTAACAGGTACGATTTACAGTGGAACAGCCATTGACTTGGATTACTTCAGCAAACTGTAATGTTAAACTGAGTAGATAATGTGATGTTACTGAAAGTAACTTCTAAACCTTAGGTAGCACATTCATATTATTGATTGCAGATTACTCTAATTCATATTGTGAGTATAATAATAAGGTTTACATCATGTTAGCACATACTACTTTTAGGTAAAATTGAACTGTACACTCCTTTGAGTTGAATGCACTGCTTTCTATTCAAAGCATTTTGTGATATGGTTGTGTTCATAACAATACAGGGTGCATTGGAACTATGGATATTGCATGGAGAGTGCTCAGTGCCATGGAATACTTTAATGCAAGCTGAATTCAGTAACTTAACAGGTACCATTTACACTGCAACAGCCATTGACTTGGATTACTTCAGCAAACTGTAATGTTACACTGAGTAGATAATATGATGTTACTGAAAGTAACTTCTAAACCTTAGGTAGCACATTCATATTATTGATTGCAGATTACTCTAATTCATATTGTGAGTATAATAATAAGGTTTACATCACGTTAGCACATACTACTTTTAGGTAAAATTGAACTGTACACTCCTTTCAGTTGAATGCACTGCTTTCTATTCAAAGCATTTTGTGATAAGGTTGTGTTCATAACAATACAGGGTGCATTGGAACTATGGATATTGCATGGAGAGTGCTCAGTGCCATGGAATACTTTAATGCAAGCTGAATTCAGTAACTTAACAGGTACCATTTACACTGCAACAGCCATTGACTTGGTTTACTTCAGCAAACTGTAATGTTACACTGAGTAGATAATGTGATGTTACTGAAAGTAACTTCTAAACCTTAGGTAGCACATTCATATAATTGATTGCAGATTACTCTAATTTATATTGAGAGTATAATAATGAGGTTTGCATCATGTTAGCGCATACTACTTTTAGGCAAAATTGAACTGTACACTCCATTGAGTTGAATGCACTGCTTTCTATTCAAAGCATTTTGTGATATGGTTGTGTTCATAACAACACAGGGTGCATTGGAACTATGGATATTGCATGCAGAGTGCTCAGTGCCATGGAATACTTTAATGCAAGCTGAATTCAGTAACTTAACAGGTACCATTTACACTGCAACAGCCATTGACTTGGTTTACTTCAGCAAACTGTAATGTTACACTGAGTAGATAATGTGATGTTACTGGAAGGAACTTCTAAACCTAAGCTAGCACATTCATATAATTGATTGCAGACTACTCTAAATCATATTGTGAGTATAATAATGCGGTTTACATCATGTTAGCACATACTACTTTTAGGCAAAATTGAACTGTACACTCCATTGAGTTGAATGCACTGCTTTCTATTCAAAGCATTTTGTGATAAGGTTGTGTTCATAACTACACAGGGTGCATTGGAACAGTATGGATATTGCATGCAGAGTGCTCAGTGCCATGGAATACTTTAATGCAAGCTGACTTCAGTAACTTAACAGGTACCATTTACACTGCAACAGCCATTGACTTGGTTTACTTCTGCAAACTGAAATTTTACACTGAGTAGATAATGTGATGTTACTGAAAGTAACTTCTAAACCTTAGGTAGCACATTCATATTATTGATTGCAGATTACTCTAATTCATATTGTGAGTATAATAATAAGGTTTACATCATGTTAGCACATACTGCTTTTAGGTAAAATTGAACTGTACACACCTTTGAGTTGAATGCACTGCTTTCTATTCAAAGCATTTTGTGATAAGGTTGTGTTCATAACAATACAGGGTGCATTGGAACTATGGATATTGCATGCAGAGTGCTCAGTGCCATGGAATACTTTAATGCAAGCTGAATTCAGTAACTTAACAGGCACCATTTACACTGCAACAGCCATTGACTTGGTTTACTTCAGCAAACTGAAATTTTACACTGAGTAGATAATATGATGTTACTGGAAGTAACTTCTAAACCTTAGCTAGCACATTCATATAATTGTTTGCAGACTACTCTAAATCATATTGTGAGTATAATAATGAGGTTTACATCATGTTAGCACATACTACTTTTAGGCAAAATTGAACTGTACACTCCATTGAGTTGAATGCACTGCTTGCTATTCAAAGCATTTTGTGATAAGGTTGTGTTCATAACTACACAGGGTGCATTGGAAAAGTATGGATATTGCATGCAGAGTGCTCAGTGCCATGGAATACTTTAATGCAAGCTGAATTCAGTAACTTAACAGGTACCATTTACAGTGGAACAGCCATTGACTTGGATTACTTCAGCAAACTGTAATGTTACACTGAGTAGATAATGTGATGTTACTGAAAGTAACTTCTAAACCTTAGCTAGCACATTCATAAAATTGATTGCAGACTACTCTAAATCATATTATGAGTATAATAATGAGGTTTACATCATGTTAGCACATACTACTTTTAGGCGAAATTGAACTGTACACTCCATTAAGTTGAATGCACTGCTTTCTATTCAAAGCATTTTGTGATAAGGTTGTGTTCATAACTACACAGGGTGCATTGGAACAGTATGGATATTGCATGCAGAGTGCTCAGTGCCATGGAATACTTTAATGCAAGCTGAATTCAGTAACTTAACAGGTACCATTTACAGTGGAACAGCCATTGACTTGGATTACTTCAGCAAACTGTAATGTTAAACTGAGTAGATAATGTGATGTTACTGAAAGTAACTTCTAAACCTTAGGTACCACATTCATATTATTGATTGCAGATTACTCTAATTCATATTGTGAGTATAATAATAAGGTTTACATCATGTTAGCACATACTACTTTTAGGTAAAATTGAACTGTACACTCCTTTGAGTTGAATGCACTGCTTTCTATTCAAAGCATTTTGTGATAAGGTTGTGTTCATAACAACACAGGGTGCATTGGAACTATGGATATTGCATGCAGAGTGCTCAGTGCCATGGAATCCTTTAATGCAATCTAAATTCAGTTACTTAACAGGTACCATTTACACTGCAACAGCCATTGACTTGGTTTACTTCAGCAAACTGTAATGTTCCACGGAGCAGATAATGTGATGTTACTGGAAGTAACTTCTAAACCTTAGCTAGCACATTCATATAATTGATTGCAGACTACTCTAAATCATATTGTGAGTATAATAATGAGGTTTACATCATGTTAGCACATACTACTTTTAGGCAAAATTGAACTGTACACTCCATTGAGTTGAATGCACTGCTTTCTATTCAAAGCATTTTGTGATAAGGTTGTGTTCATAACAACACAGGGTGCATTGGAATTATGGATATTGCATGCAGAGTGCTCAGTGCCATGGAATACTTTAATGCAAGCTGAATTCAGTAACTTAACAGGTACCATTTACACTGCAACAGCCATTCACTTGGATTTCTTCAGCAAACTGTAATGTTAAACTGAGTTGATACTGTGATGTTACTGAAAGTAACTTCTAAACCTTAGGTAGCACATTCATATTATTGATTGCAGATTACTCTAATTCATATTGTGAGTATAATAATAAGGTTTACATCATGTTAGCACATACTACTTTTAGGTAAAATTGAACTGTACACTCCTTTGAGTTGAATGCACTGCTTTCTATTCAAAGCATTTTGTGATAAGGTTGTGTTCATAACAATACAGGGTGCATTGGAACTATGGATATTGCATGGAGAGTGCTCAGTGCCATGGAATACTTTAATGCAAGCTGAATTCAGTAACTTAACAGGTACCATTTACACTGCAACAGCCATTGACTTGGTTTACTTCAGCAAACTGTAATGTTACACTGAGTAGATAATGTGATGTTACTGAAAGTAACTTCTAAACCTTAGGTAGCACATTCATATAATTGATTGCAGATTACTCTAATTCATATTGAGAGTATAATAATGAGGTTTGCATCATGTTAGCGCATACTACTTTTAGGCAAAATTGAACTGTACACTCCATTGAGTTGAATGCACTGCTTTCTATTCAAAGCATTTTGTGATATGGTTGTGTTCATAACAACACAGGGTGCATTGGAACTATGGATATTGCATGCAGAGTGCTCAGTGCCATGGAATACTTTAATGCAAGCTGAATTCAGTAACTTAACAGGTACCATTTACACTGCAACAGCCATTGACTTGGTTTACTTCAGCAAACTGTAATGTTACACTGAGTAGATAATGTGATGTTACTGGAAGGAACTTCTAAACCTAAGCTAGCACATTCATATAATTGATTGCAGACTACTCTAAATCATATTGTGAGTATAATAATGCGGTTTACATCATGTTAGCACATACTACTTTTAGGCAAAATTGAACTGTACACTCCATTGAGTTGAATGCACTGCTTTCTATTCAAAGCATTTTGTGATAAGGTTGTGTTCATAACTACACAGGGTGCATTGGAACAGTATGGATATTGCATGCAGAGTGCTCAGTGCCATGGAATACTTTAATGCAAGCTGACTTCAGTAACTTAACAGGTACCATTTACACTGCAACAGCCATTGACTTGGTTTACTTCAGCAAACTGAAATTTTACACTGAGTAGATAATATGATGTTACTGGAAGTAACTTCTAAACCTTAGCTAGCACATTCATATAATTGTTTGCAGACTACTCTAAATCATATTGTGAGTATAATAATGAGGTTTACATCATGTTAGCACATACTACTTTTAGGCAAAATTGAACTGTACACTCCATTGAGTTGAATGCACTGCTTTCTATTCAAAGCATTTTGTGATAAGGTTGTGTTCATAACTACACAGGGTGCATTGGAAAAGTATGGATATTGCATGCAGAGTGCTCAGTGCCATGGAATACTTTAATGCAAGCTGAATTCAGTAACTTAACAGGTACCATTTACAGTGGAACAGCCATTGACTTGGATTACTTCAGCAAACTGTAATGTTACACTGAGTAGATAATGTGATGTTACTGAAAGTAACTTCTAAACCTTAGCTAGCACATTCATAAAATTGATTGCAGACTACTCTAAATCATATTATGAGTATAATAATGAGGTTTACATCATGTTAGCACATACTACTTTTAGGCAAAATTGAACTGTACACTCCATTAAGTTGAATGCACTGCTTTGTATTCAAAGCATTTTGTGATAAGGTTGTGTTCATAACTACACAGGGTGCATTGGAACAGTATGGATATTGCATGCAGAGTGCTCAGTGCCATGGAATACTTTAATGCAAGCTGAATTCAGTAACTTAACAGGCACCATTTACACTGCAACAGCCATTGACTTGGTTTACTTCAGCAAACTGTAATGTTACACTGAGTAGATAATGTGATGTTACTGAAAGTAACTTCTAAACCTTAGGTAGCACATTCATATAATTGATTGCAGATTACTCTACTTCATATTGTGAGTATAATAATGAGGTTTGCATCATGTTAGCGCATACTACTTTTAGGCAAAATTGAACTGTACACTCCATTGAGTTAAATGCACTGCTTTCTATTCAAAGCATTTTGTGATATGGTTGTGTTCATAACAACACAGGGTGCATTGGAACTATGGATTTTGCATGCAGAGTGCTCAGTGCCATGGAATACTTTAATGCAAGCTGAATTCAGTAACTTAACAGGTACCATTTACACTGCAACAGCCATTGACTTGGTTTACTTCAGCAAACTGTAATGTTACACTGAGTAGATAATGTGATGTTACTGGAAGTAACTTCTAAACCTTAGCTAGCACATTCATATAATTGTTTGCAGACTACTCTAAATCATATTGTGAGTATAATAATGAGGTTTACATCATGTTAGCACATACTACTTTTAGGCAAAATTGAACTGTACACTCCATTGAGTTGAATGCACTGCTTTCTATTCAAAGCATTTTGTGATAAGGTTGTGTTCATAACTACACAGGGTGCATTGGAACAGTATGGATATTGCATCCAGAGTGCTCAGTGCCATGGAATACTTTAATGCAAGCTGAATTCAGTAACTTAACAGGTACCATTTACAGTGGAACAGCCATTGACTTGGATTACTTCAGCAAACTGTAATGTTACACTGAGTAGATAATGTGATGTTACTGAAAGTAACTTCTAAACCTTAGCTAGCACATTCATAAAATTGATTGCAGACTACTCTAAATCATATTATGAGTATAATAATGAGGTTTACATCATGTTAGCACATACTACTTTTAGGTAAAATTGAACTGTACACTCCTTTGAGTTGAATGCACTGCTTTCTATTCAAAGCATTTTGTGATAAGGTTGTGTTCATAACAACACAGGGTGCATTGGAACTATGGATATTGCATGCAGAGTGCTCAGTGCCATGGAATCCTTTAATGCAATCTAAATTCAGTTACTTAACAGGTACCATTTACACTGCAACAGCCATTGACTTGGTTTACTTCAGCAAACTGTAATGTTCCACGGAGCAGATAATGTGATGTTACTGGAAGTAACTTCTAAACCTTAGCTAGCACATTCATATAATTGATTGCAGACTACTCTAAATCATATTGTGAGTATAATAATGAGGTTTACATCATGTTAGCACATACTACTTTTAGGCAAAATTGAACTGTACACTCCATTGAGTTGAATGCACTGCTTTCTATTCAAAGCATTTTGTGATAAGGTTGTGTTCATAACAACACAGGGTGCATTGGAATTATGGATATTGCATGCAGAGTGCTCAGTGCCATGGAATACTTTAATGCAAGCTGAATTCAGTAACTTAACAGGTACCATTTACACTGCAACAGCCATTCACTTTGATTTCTTCAGCAAACTGTAATGTTAAACTGAGTTGATACTGTGATGTTACTGAAAGTAACTTCTAAACCTTAGGTAGCACATTCATATTATTGATTGCAGATTACTCTAATTCATATTGTGAGTATAATAATAAGGTTTACATCATGTTAGCACATACTACTTTTAGGTAAAATTGAACTGTACACTCCTTTGAGTTGAATGCACTGCTTTCTATTCAAAGCATTTTGTGATAAGGTTGTGTTCATAACAATACAGGGTGCATTGGAACTATGGATATTGCATGGAGAGTGCTCAGTGCCATGGAATACTTTAATGCAAGCTGAATTCAGTAACTTAACAGGTACCATTTACACTGCAACAGCCATTGACTTGGTTTACTTCAGCAAACTGTAATGTTACACTGAGTAGATAATGTGATGTTACTGAAAGTAACTTCTAAACCTTAGGTAGCACATTCATATAATTGATTGCAGATTACTCTAATTCATATTGAGAGTATAATAATGAGGTTTGCATCATGTTAGCGCATACTACTTTTAGGCAAAATTGAACTGTACACTCCATTGAGTTGAATGCACTGCTTTCTATTCAAAGCATTTTGTGATATGGTTGTGTTCATAACAACACAGGGTGCATTGGAACTATGGATATTGCATGCAGAGTGCTCAGTGCCATGGAATACTTTAATGCAAGCTGAATTCAGTAACTTAACAGGTACCATTTACACTGCAACAGCCATTGACTTGGTTTACTTCAGCAAACTGTAATGTTACACTGAGTAGATAATGTGATGTTACTGGAAGGAACTTCTAAACCTAAGCTAGCACATTCATATAATTGATTGCAGACTACTCTAAATCATATTGTGAGTATAATAATGCGGTTTACATCATGTTAGCACATACTACTTTTAGGCAAAATTGAACTGTACACTCCATTGAGTTGAATGCACTGCTTTCTATTCAAAGCATTTTGTGATAAGGTTGTGTTCATAACTACACAGGGTGCATTGGAACAGTATGGATATTGCATGCAGAGTGCTCAGTGCCATGGAATACTTTAATGCAAGCTGACTTCAGTAACTTAACAGGTACCATTTACACTGCAACTGCCATTGACTTGGTTTACTTCAGCAAACTGAAATTTTACACTGAGTAGATAATATGATGTTACTGGAAGTAACTTCTAAACCTTAGCTAGCACATTCATATAATTGTTTGCAGACTACTCTAAATCATATTGTTAGTATAATAATGAGGTTTACATCATGTTAGCACATACTACTTTTAGGCAAAATTGAACTGTACACTCCATTGAGTTGAATGCACTGCTTTCTATTCAAAGCATTTTGTGATAAGGTTGTGTTCATAACTACACAGGGTGCATTGGAAAAGTATGGATATTGCATGCAGAGTGCTCAGTGCCATGGAATACTTTAATGCAAGCTGAATTCAGTAACTTAACAGGTACCATTTACAGTGGAACAGCCATTGACTTGGATTACTTCAACAAACTGTAATGTTACACTGAGTAGATAATGTGATGTTACTGGAAGTAACTTCTAAACCTTAGCTAGCACATTCATAAAATTGATTGCAGACTACTCTAAATCATATTATGAGTATAATAATGAGGTTTACATCATGTTAGCACATACTACTTTTAGGCAAAATTGAACTGTACACTCCATTAAGTTGAATGCACTGCTTTCTATTCAAAGCATTTTGTGATAAGGTTGTGTTCATAACTACACAGGGTGCATTGGAACAGTATGGATATTGCATGCAGAGTGCTCAGTGCCATGGAATACTTTAATGCAAGCTGAATTCAGTAACTTAACAGGTACCATTTACAGTGGAACAGCCATTGACTTGGATTACTTCAGCAAACTGTAATGTTAAACTGAGTAGATAATGTGATGTTACTGAAAGTAACTTCTAAACCTTAGGTACCACATTCATATTATTGATTGCAGATTACTCTAATTCATATTGTGAGTATAATAATAAGGTTTACATCATGTTAGCACATACTACTTTTAGGTAAAATTGAACTGTACACTCCTTTGAGTTGAATGCACTGCTTTCTATTCAAAGCATTTTGTGATAAGGTTGTGTTCATAACAACACAGGGTGCATTGGAACTATGGATATTGCATGCAGAGTGCTCAGTGCCATGGAATCCTTTAATGCAATCTAAATTCAGTTACTTAACAGGTACCATTTACACTGCAACAGCCATTGACTTGGTTTACTTCAGCAAACTGTAATGTTACACTGAGCAGATAATGTGATGTTACTGGAAGTAACTTCTAAACCTTAGGTAGCACATTCATATTATTGATTGCAGATTACTCTAATTCATATTGTGAGTATAATAATAAGGTTTACATCATGTTAGCACATACTACTTTTAGGCAAAATTGAACTGTACACTCCATTGAGTTGAATGCACTGCTTTCTATTCAAAGCATTTTGTGATAAGGTTGTGTTCATAACTACACAGGGTGCATTGGAACAGTATGGATATTGCATCCAGAGTGCTCAGTGCCAAGGAATACTTTAATGCAAGCTGAATTCAGTAACTTAACAGGTACGATTTACAGTGGAACAGCCATTGACTTGGATTACTTCAGCAAACTGTAATGTTAAACTGAGTAGATAATGTGATGTTACTGAAAGTAACTTCTAAACCTTAGGTAGCACATTCATATTATTGATTGCAGATTACTCTAATTCATATTGTGAGTATAATAATAAGGTTTACATCATGTTAGCACATACTACTTTTAGGTAAAATTGAACTGTACACTCCTTTGAGTTGAATGCACTGCTTTCTATTCAAAGCATTTTGTGATAAGGTTGTGTTCATAACAATACAGGGTGCATTGGAACTATGGATATTGCATGCAGAGTGCTCAGTGCCATGGAATACTTTAATGCAAGCTGAATTCAGTAACTTAACAGGCACCATTTACACTGCAACAGCCATTGACTTGGTTTACTTCAGCAAACTGTAATGTTACACTGAGTAGATAATGTGATGTTACTGAAAGTAACTTCTACACCTTAGGTAGCACATTCATATAATTGATTGCAGATTACTCTACTTCATATTGTGAGTATAATAATGAGGTTTGCATCATGTTAGCGCATACTACTTTTAGGCAAAATTGAACTGTACACTCCATTGAGTTGAATGCACTGCTTTCTATTCAAAGCATTTTGTGATATGGTTGTGTTCATAACAACACAGGGTGCATTGGAACTATGGATATTGCATGCAGAGTGCTCAGTGACATGGAATACTTTAATGCAAGCTGAATTCAGTAACTTAACAGGTACCATTTACACTGCAACAGCCATTGACTTGGTTTACTTCAGCAAACTGTAATGTTACACTGAGTAGATAATGTGATGTTACTGGAAGTAACTTCTAAACCTTAGCTAGCACATTCATATAATTGTTTGCAGACTACTCTAAATCATATTGTGAGTATAATAATGAGGTTTACATCATGTTAGCACATACTACTTTTAGGCAAAATTGAACTGTACACTCCATTGAGTTGAATGCACTGCTTTCTATTCAAAGCATTTTGTGATAAGGTTGTGTTCATAACTACACAGGGTGCATTGGAAAAGTATGGATATTGCATGCAGAGTGCTCAGTGCCATGGAATACTTTAATGCAAGCTGAATTCAGTAACTTAACAGGTACCATTTACAGTGGAACAGCCATTGACTTGGATTACTTCAGCAAACTGTAATGTTACACTGAGTAGATAATGTGATGTTACTGAAAGTAACTTCTAAACCTTAGCTAGCACATTCATAAAATTGATTGCAGACTACTCTAAATCATATTATGAGTATAATAATGAGGTTTACATCATGTTAGCACATACTACTTTTAGGCAAAATTGAACTGTACACTCCATTAAGTTGAATGCACTGCTTTCTATTCAAAGCATTTTGTGATAAGGTTGTGTTCATAACTACACAGGGTGCATTGGAACAGTATGGATATTGCATGCAGAGTGCTCAGTGCCATGGAATACTTTAATGCAAGCTGAATTCAGTAACTTAACAGGTACCATTTACAGTGGAACAGCCATTGACTTGGATTACTTCAGCAAACTGTAATGTTAAACTGAGTAGATAATGTGATGTTACTGAAAGTAACTTCTAAACCTTAGGTACCACATTCATATTATTGATTGCAGATTACTCTAATTCATATTGTGAGTATAATAATAAGGTTTACATCATGTTAGCACATACTACTTTTAGGTAAAATTGAACTGTACACTCCTTTGAGTTGAATGCACTGCTTTCTATTCAAAGCATTTTGTGATAAGGTTGTGTTCATAACAACACAGGGTGCATTGGAACTATGGATATTGCATGCAGAGTGCTCAGTGCCATGGAATCCTTTAATGCAATCTAAATTCAGTTACTTAACAGGTACCATTTACACTGCAACAGCCATTGACTTGGTTTACTTCAGCAAACTGTAATGTTCCACGGAGCAGATAATGTGATGTTACTGGAAGTAACTTCTAAACCTTAGCTAGCACATTCATATAATTGATTGCAGACTACTCTAAATCATATTGTGAGTATAATAATGAGGTTTACATCATGTTAGCACATACTACTTTTAGGCAAAATTGCACTGTACACTCCATTGAGTTGAATGCACTGCTTTCTATTCAAAGCATTTTGTGATAAGGTTGTGTTCATAACAACACAGGGTGCATTGGAATTATGGATATTGCATGCAGAGTGCTCAGTGCCATGGAATACTTTAATGCAAGCTGAATTCAGTAACTTAACAGGTACCATTTACACTGCAACAGCCATTCACTTGGATTTCTTCAGCAAACTGTAATGTTAAACTGAGTTGATACTGTGATGTTACTGAAAGTAACTTCTAAACCTTAGGTAGCACATTCATATTATTGATTGCAGATTACTCTAATTCATATTGTGAGTATAATAATAAGGTTTACATCATGTTAGCACATACTACTTTTAGGTAAAATTGAACTGTACACTCCTTTGAGTTGAATGCACTGCTTTCTATTCAAAGCATTTTGTGATAAGGTTGTGTTCATAACAATACAGGGTGCATTGGAACTATGGATATTGCATGGAGAGTGCTCAGTGCCATGGAATACTTTAATGCAAGCTGAATTCAGTAACTTAACAGGTACCATTTACACTGCAACAGCCATTGACTTGGTTTACTTCAGCAAACTGTAATGTTACACTGAGTAGATAATGTGATGTTACTGAAAGTAACTTCTAAACCTTAGGTAGCACATTCATATAATTGATTGCAGATTACTCTAATTCATATTGAGAGTATAATAATGAGGTTTGCATCATGTTAGCGCATACTACTTTTAGGCAAAATTGAACTGTACACTCCATTGAGTTGAATGCACTGCTTTCTATTCAAAGCATTTTGTGATATGGTTGTGTTCATAACAACACAGGGTGCATTGGAACTATGGATATTGCATGCAGAGTGCTCAGTGCCATGGAATACTTTAATGCAAGCTGAATTCAGTAACTTAACAGGTACCATTTACACTGCAGCAGCCATTGACTTGGTTTACTTCAGCAAACTGTAATGTTACACTGAGTAGATAATGTGATGTTACTGGAAGGAACTTCTAAACCTAAGCTAGCACATTCATATAATTGATTGCAGACTACTCTAAATCATATTGTGAGTATAATAATGCGGTTTACATCATGTTAGCACATACTACTTTTAGGCAAAATTGAACTGTACACTCCATTGAGTTGAATGCACTGCTTTCTATTCAAAGCATTTTGTGATAAGGTTGTGTTCATAACTACACAGGGTGCATTGGAACAGTATGGATATTGCATGCAGAGTGCTCAGTGCCATGGAATACTTTAATGCAAGCTGACTTCAGTAACTTAACAGGTACCATTTACACTGCAACAGCCATTGACTTGGTTTACTTCAGCAAACTGAAATTTTACACTGAGTAGATAATATGATGTTACTGGAAGTAACTTCTAAACCTTAGCTAGCACATTCATATAATTGTTTGCAGACTACTCTAAATCATATTGTGAGTATAATAATGAGGTTTACATCATGTTAGCACATACTACTTTTAGGGAAAATTGAACTGTACACTCCATTGAGTTGAATGCACTGCTTTCTATTCAAAGCATTTTGTGATAAGGTTGTGTTCATAACTACACAGGGTGCATTGGAAAAGTATGGATATTGCATGCAGAGTGCTCAGTGCCATGGAATACTTTAATGCAAGCTGAATTCAGTAACTTAACAGGTACCATTTACAGTGGAACAGCCATTGACTTGGATTACTTCAGCAAACTGTAATGTTACACTGAGTAGATAATGTGATGTTACTGAAAGTAACTTCTAAACCTTAGCTAGCACATTCATAAAATTGATTGCAGACTACTCTAAATCATATTATGAGTATAATAATGAGGTTTACATCATGTTAGCACATACTACTTTTAGGCAAAATTGAACTGTACACTCCATTAAGTTGAATGCACTGCTTTCTATTCAAAGCATTTTGTGATAAGGTTGTGTTCATAACTACACAGGGTGCATTGGAACAGTATGGATATTGCATGCAGAGTGCTCAGTGCCATGGAATACTTTAATGCAAGCTGAATTCAGTAACTTAACAGGTACCATTTACAGTGGAACAGCCATTGACTTGGATTACTTCAGCAAACTGTAATGTTAAACTGAGTAGATAATGTGATGTTACTGAAAGTAACTTCTAAACCTTAGGTACCACATTCATATTATTGATTGCAGATTACTCTAATTCATATTGTGAGTATAATAATAAGGTTTACATCATGTTAGCACATACTACTTTTAGGTAAAATTGAACTGTACACTCCTTTGAGTTGAATGCACTGCTTTCTATTCAAAGCATTTTGTGATAAGGTTGTGTTCATAACAACACAGGGTGCATTGGAACTATGGATATTGCATGCAGAGTGCTCAGTGCCATGGAATCCTTTAATGCAATCTAAATTCAGTTACTTAACAGGTACCATTTACACTGCAACAGCCATTGACTTGGTTTACTTCAGCAAACTGTAATGTTACACTGAGCAGATAATGTGATGTTACTGGAAGTAACTTCTAAACCTTAGGTAGCACATTCATATTATTGATTGCAGATTACTCTAATTCATATTGTGAGTATAATAATAAGGTTTACATCATGTTAGCACATACTACTTTTAGGCAAAATTGAACTGTACACTCCATTGAGTTGAATGCACTGCTTTCTATTCAAAGCATTTTGTGATAAGGTTGTGTTCATAACTACACAGGGTGCATTGGAACAGTATGGATATTGCATCCAGAGTGCTCAGTGCCATGGAATACTTTAATGCAAGCTGAATTCAGTAACTTAACAGGTACCATTTACAGTGGAACAGCCATTGACTTGGATTATTTCAGCAAACTGTAATGTTAAACTGAGTAGATAATGTGATGTTACTGAAAGTAACTTCTAAACCTTAGGTAGCACATTCATATTATTGATTGCAGATTACTCTAATTCATATTGTGAGTATAATAATAAGGTTTACATCATGTTAGCACATACTACTTTTAGGTAAAATTGAACTGTACACTCCTTTGAGTTGAATGCACTGCTTTCTATTCAAAGCATTTTGTGATAAGGTTGTGTTCATAACAATACAGGGTGCATTGGAACTATGGATATTGCATGCAGAGTGCTCAGTGCCATGGAATACTTTAATGCAAGCTGAATTCAGTAACTTAACAGGCACCATTTACACTGCAACAGCCATTGACTTGGTTTACTTCAGCAAACTGTAATGTTACACTGAGTAGATAATGTGATGTTACTGAAAGTAACTTCTACACCTTAGGTAGCACATTCATATAATTGATTGCAGATTACTCTACTTCATATTGTGAGTATAATAATGAGGTTTGCATCATGTTAGCGCATACTACTTTTAGGCAAAATTGAACTGTACACTCCATTGAGTTGAATGCACTGCTTTCTATTCAAAGCATTTTGTGATATGGTTGTGTTCATAACAACACAGGGTGCATTGGAACTATGGATATTGCATGCAGAGTGCTCAGTGCCATGGAATACTTTAATGCAAGCTGAATTCAGTAACTTAACAGGTACCATTTACACTGCAACAGCCATTGACTTGGTTTACTTCAGCAAACTGTAATGTTACACTGAGTAGATAATGTGATGTTACTGGAAGTAACTTCTAAACCTTAGCTAGCACATTCATATAATTGTTTGCAGACTACTCTAAATCATATTGTGAGTATAATAATGAGGTTTACATCATGTTAGCACATACTACTTTTAGGCAAAATTGAACTGTACACTCCATTGAGTTGAATGCACTGCTTTCTATTCAAAGCATTTTGTGATAAGGTTGTGTTCATAACTACACAGGGTGCATTGGAAAACTATGGATAATGCATGCAGAGTGCTCAGTGCCATGGAATACTTTAATGCAAGCTGAATTCAGTAACTTAACAGGTACCATTTACAGTGGAACAGCCATTGACTTGGTTTACTTCAGCAAACTGTAATGTTACACTGAGTAGATAATGTGATGTTACTGAAAGTAACTTCTAAACCTTAGCTAGCACATTCATAAAATTGATTGCAGACTACTCTAAATCATATTATGAGTATAATAATGAGGTTTACATCATGTTAGCACATACTACTTTTAGGCAAAATTGAACTGTACACTCCATTAAGTTGAATGCACTGCTTTCTATTCAAAGCATTTTGTGATAAGGTTGTGTTCATAACTACACAGGGTGCATTGGAACAGTATGGATATTGCATGCAGAGTGCTCAGTGCCATGGAATACTTTAATGCAAGCTGAATTCAGTAACTTAACAGGTACCATTTACAGTGGAACAGCCATTGACTTGGATTACTTCAGCAAACTGTAATGTTAAACTGAGTAGATAATGTGATGTTACTGAAAGTAACTTCTAAACCTTAGGTACCACATTCATATAATTGATTGCAGACTACTCTAAATCATATTGTGAGTATAATAATGAGGTTTACATCATGTTAGCACATACTACTTTTAGGCAAAATTGAACTGTACACTCCATTGAGTTGAATGCACTGCTTTCTATTCAAAGCATTTTGTGATAAGGTTGTGTTCATAACAACACAGGGTGCATTGGAACTATGGATATTGCATGCAGAGTGCTCAGTGCCATGGAATACTTTAATGCAAGCTGAATTCAGTAACTTAACAGGTACCATTTACACTGCAACAGCCATTCACTTGGATTTCTTCAGCAAACTGTAATGTTAAACTGAGTTGATAATGTGATGTTACTGAAAGTAACTTCTAAACCTTAGGTAGCACATTCATATTATTGATTGCAGATTACTCTAATACATATTGTGAGTATAATAATGAGGTTTGCATCATGTTAGCGCATACTACTTTTAGGCAAAATTGAACTGTACACTCCATTGAGTTGAATGCACTGCTTTCTATTCAAAGCATTTTGTGATAAGGTTGTGTTCATAACTACACAGGGTGCATTGGAACAGTATGGATATTGCATGCAGAGTGTTCAGTGCCATGGAATACTTTAATGCAAGCTGAATTCAGTAACTTAACAGGTACCATTTACAGTGGAACAGCCATTGACTTGGATTACTTCAGCAAGCTGTAATGTTACACTGAGTAGATAATATGATGTTACTGAAAGTAACTTCTAAACCTTAGGTAGCACATTCATATTATTGATTGCAGATTACTCTAATTCATATTGTGAGTATAATAATAAGGTTTACATCATGTTAGCACATA
This sequence comes from Hypanus sabinus, assembly GCF_030144855.1. Taxonomy (NCBI): domain Eukaryota; kingdom Metazoa; phylum Chordata; class Chondrichthyes; order Myliobatiformes; family Dasyatidae; genus Hypanus; species Hypanus sabinus. The sequence goes on from NW_026779601.1 coordinate 67,228, forward strand.
CTACTTTTAGGCAAAATTGAACTGTACACTCCATTGAGTTTAATGCACTGCTTTCTATTCAAAGCATTTTGTGATAAGGTTGTGTTCATAACTACACAGGGTGCATTGGAACAGTATGGATATTGCATGCAGAGTGCTCAGTGCCATGGAATACTTTAATGCAAGCTGAATTCAGTAACTTAACAGGTACCATTTACAGTGGAACAGCCATTGACTTGGATTACTTCAGCAAACTGTAATGTTACACTGAGCAGATAATATGACGTTACTGAAAGTAACTTCTAAACCTTAGGTAGCACATTCATATTATTGATTGCAGATTACTCTAATTCATATTGTGAGCATAATAATAAGATTAACATCATGTTAGCACATACCACTTTTAGGCAAAATTCAACTGTACACTCCATTGAGTTGAATGCACTGCTTTCTATTCAAAGCATTTTGTGATAAGGTTGTGTTCATAACTACACAAGGTGCATTGGAACAGTATGGATATTGCATGCAGAGTGCTCAGTGCCATGGAATACTTTAATGCAAGCTGAATTCAGTAACTTAACAGGTACCATTTACAGTGGAACAGCCATTGACTTGGATTACTTCAGCAAACTGTAATGTTAAACTGAGTAGATAATGTGATGTTACTGAAAGTAACTTCTAATCCTTAGGTAGCACATTCATATTATTGATTGCAGATTACTCTAATTCATATTGTGAGTATAATAATAAGGTTTACATCATGTTAGCACATACTACTTTTAGGCAAAATTGAACTGTACACTCCATTGCGTTGAATGCACTGCTTTCTATTCAAAGCATTTTGTGATAAGGTTGTGTTCATAACTACACAGGGTGCATTGGAACAGTATGGATATTGCATGCAGAGTGCTCAGTGCCATGGAATACTTTAATGCAAGCTGAATTCAGTAACTTAACAGGTACCATTTACAGTGGAACAGCCATTGACTTGGATTACTTCAGCAAACTGTAATGTTACACTGAGTAGATAATGTGATGTTACTGAAAGTAACCTCTAAACCTTAGGTAGCACATTCATATTATTGATTGCAGATTACTCTAATTCATGTTGTGAGTATAACAATAAGGTTTACATCATGTTAGCACATACTACTTTTAGGCAAAATTGAACTGTAGACTCCATTGAGTTGAATGCACTGCTTTCTATTCAAAGCATTTTGTGATAAGGTTGTGTTCATAACTACACAGGGTGCATTGGAACAGTATGGATATTGCATGCAGAGTGCTCAGTGCCATGGAATACTTTAATGCAAGCTGAATTCACTAACTTAACAGGTACCATTTACAGTGGAACAGCCATTGACTTGGATTACTTCAGCAAACTGTAATGTTAAACTGAGTAGATAATATGATGTTACTGAAAGTAACTTCTAAACCTTAGGTAGCACATTCATATTATTGATTGCAGATTACTCTAATTCATATTGTGAGTATAATAATAAGGTTTACATCATGTTAGCACATACTACTTTTAGGCAAAATTGAACTGTACACTCCATTGAGTTTAATGCACTGCTTTCTATTCAAAGCATTTTGTGATAAGGTTGTGTTCATAACTACACAGGGTGCATTGGAACAGTATGGATATTGCATCCAGAGTGCTCAGTGCCATGGAATACTTTAATGCAAGCTGAATTCAGTAACTTAACAGGTACGATTTACAGTGGAACAGCCATTGACTTGGATTACTTCAGCAAACAGTAATATTAAACTGAGTAGATAATGTGATGTTACTGAAAGTAACTTCTAAACCTTAGGTAGCACATTCATATTATTGATTGCAGATTACTCTAATTCATATTGTGAGTATAATAATGAGGTTTACATCATGTTAGCACATACCACTTTTAGGTAAAATTGAACTGTACACTCCTTTGAGTTGAATGCACTGCTTTCTATTCAAAGCATTTTGTGATAAGGTTGTGTTCATAACAACTCAGGGTGCATTGGAACTATGGATATTGCATGCAGAGTGCTCAGTGCCATGGAATACTTTAATGCAAGCTGAATTCAGTAACTTAACAGGTACCATTTACACTGCAACAGCCATTGACTTGGATTACTTCAGCAAACTGTAATGTTACACTGAGTAGATAATGTGATGTTACTGAAAGTAACTTCTAATCCTTAGGTAGCACATTCATATTATTGATTGCAGATTACTCTAATTCATATTGTGAGTATAATAATAAGGTTTACATCATGTTAGCACATACTACTTTTAGGCAAAATTGAACTGTACACTCCATTGAGTTTAATGCACTGCTTTCTATTCAAAGCATTTTGTGATAAGGTTGTGTTCATAACTACACAGGGTGCATTGGAACAGTATGGATATTGCATCCAGAGTGCTCAGTGCCATGGAATACTTTAATGCAAGCTGAATTCAGTAACTTAACAGGTACCATTTACAGTGGAACAGCCATTGACTTGGATTACTTCAGCAAACTGTAATGTTACACTGAGTAGATAATGTGATGTTACTGAAAGTAACTTCTAAACCTTAGCTAGCACATTCATAAAATTGATTGCAGACTACTCTAAATCATATTATGAGTATAATAATGAGGTTTACATCATGTTAGCACATACTACTTTTAGGCAAAATTGAACTGTACACTCCATTAAGTTGAATGCACTGCTTTCTATTCAAAGCATTTTGTGATAAGGTTGTGTTCATAACTACACAGGGTGCATTGGAACAGTATGGATATTGCATGCAGAGTGCTCAGTGCCATGGAATACTTTAATGCAAGCTGAATTCAGTAACTTAACAGGTACCATTTACAGTGGAACAGCCATTGACTTGGTTTACTTCAGCAAACTGTAATGTTAAACTGAGTAGATAATGTGATGTTACTGAAAGTAACTTCTAAACCTTAGGTACCACATTCATATTATTGATTGCAGATTACTCTAATTCATATTGTGAGTATAATAATAAGGTTTACATCATGTTAGCACATACTACTTTTAGGTAAAATTGAACTGTACACTCCTTTGAGTTGAATGCACTGCTTTCTATTCAAAGCATTTTGTGATAAGGTTGTGTTCATAACAACACAGGGTGCATTGGAACTATGGATATTGCATGCTGAGTGCTCAGTGCCATGGAATACTTTAATGCAAGCTGAATTCAGTAACTTAACAGGTACCATTTACACTGCAACAGCCATTCACTTGGATTTCTTCAGCAAACTGTAATGTTAAACTGAGTTGATAATGTGATGTTACTGAAAGTAACTTCTAAACCTTAGGTAGCACATTCATATTATTGATTGCAGATTACTCTAATACATATTGTGAGTATAATAATGAGGTTTGCATCATGTTAGCGCATACTACTTTTAGGCAAAATTGAACTGTACACTCCATTGAGTTGAATGCACTGCTTTCTATTCAAAGCATTTTGTGATAAGGTTGTGTTCATAACTACACAGGGTGCATTGGAACAGTATGGATATTGCATGCAGAGTGTTCAGTGCCATGGAATACTTTAATGCAAGCTGAATTCAGTAACTTAACAGGTACCATTTACAGTGGAACAGCCATTGACTTGGATTACTTCAGCAAACTGTAATGTTACACTGAGTAGATAATATGATGTTACTGAAAGTAACTTCTAAACCTTAGGTAGCACATTCATATTATTGATTGCAGATTACTCTAATTCATATTGTGAGTATAATAATAAGGTTTACATCATGTTAGCACATACTACTTTTAGGCAAAATTGAACTGTACACTCCATTGAGTTTAATGCACTGCTTTCTATTCAAAGCATTTTGTGATAAGGTTGTGTTCATAACTACACAGGGTGCATTGGAACAGTATGGATATTGCATCCAGAGTGCTCAGTGCCATGGAATACTTTAATGCAAGCTGAATTCAGTAACTTAACAGGTACGATTTACAGTGGAACAGCCATTGACTTGGATTACTTCAGCAAACTGTAATATTAAACTGAGTAGATAATGTGATGTTACTGAAAGTAACTTCTAAACCTTAGGTAGCACATTCATATTATTGATTGCAGATTACTCTAATTCATATTGTGAGTATAATAATGAGGTTTACATCATGTTAGCACATACCACTTTTAGGTAAAATTGAACTGTACACTCCTTTGAGTTGAATGCACTGCTTTCTATTCAAAGCATTTTGTGATAAGGTTGTGTTCATAACAACTCAGGGTGCATTGGAACTATGGATATTGCATGCAGAGTGCTCAGTGCCATGGAATACTTTAATGCAAGCTGAATTCAGTAACTTAACAGGTACCATTTACACTGCAACAGCCATTGACTTGGTTTTCATCAGCAAACTGTAATGTTACACTGAGTAGATAATGTGATGTTACTGGAATTAACTTCTAAACCTTAGCTAGCACATTCATATAATTGATTGCAGACTACTCTAAATCATATTGTGAGTATAATAATGAGGTTTACATCATGTTAGCACATACTACTTTTAGGGAAAATTGAACTGTACACTCTATTGAGTTGAATGCACTGCTTTCTATTCAAAGCATTTTGTGATAAGGTTGTGTTCATAACTACACAGGGTGCATTGGAACAGTATGGATATTGCATGCAGAGTGCTCAGTGCCATGGAATACTTTAATGCAAGCTGAATTCAGTAACTTAACAGGTACCATTTACAGTGGAACAGCCATTGACTTGGATTACTTCAGCAAACTGTAATGTTACACTGAGCAGATAATATGATGTTACTGAAAGTAACTTCTAGACCTTAGGTAGCACATTCATATTATTGATTGCAGATTACTCTAATTCATATTGTGAGCATAATAATAAGATTAACATCATGTTAGCACATACCACTTTTAGGCAAAATTCAACTGTACACTCCATTGAGTTGAATGCACTGCTTTCTATTCAAAGCATTTTGTGATAAGGTTGTGTTCATAACTACACAAGGTGCATTGGAACAGTATGGATATTGCATGCAGAGTGCTCAGTGCCATGGAATACTTTAATGCAAGCTGAATTCAGTAACTTAACAGGTACCATTTACAGTGGAACAGCCATTGACTTGGATTACTTCAGCAAACTGTAATGTTAAACTGAGTAGATAATGTGATGTTACTGAAAGTAACTACTAATCCTTAGGTAGCACATTCATATTATTGATTGCAGATTACTCTAATTCATATTGTGAGTATAATAATAAGGTTTACATCATGTTAGCACATACTACTTTTAGGCAAAATTGAACTGTACACTCCATTGCGTTGAATGCACTGCTTTCTATTCAAAGCATTTTGTGATAAGGTTGTGTTCATAACTACACAGGGTGCATTGGAACAGTATGGATATTGCATGCAGAGTGCTCAGTGCCATGGAATACTTTAATGCAAGCTGAATTCACTAACTTAACAGGTACCATTTACAGTGGAACAGCCATTGACTTGGATTACTTCAGCAAACTGTAATGTTAAACTGAGTAGATAATATGATGTTACTGAAAGTAACTTCTAAACCTTAGGTAGCACATTCATATTATTGATTGCAGATTACTCTAATTCATATTGTGAGTATAATAATAAGGTTTACATCATGTTAGCACATACTACTTTTAGGCAAAATTGAACTGTACACTCCATTGAGTTTAATGCACTGCTTTCTATTCAAAGCATTTTGTGATAAGGTTGTGTTCATAACTACACAGGGTGCATTGGAACAGTATGGATATTGCATCCAGAGTGCTCAGTGCCATGGAATACTTTAATGCAAGCTGAATTCAGTAACTTAACAGGTACGATTTACAGTGGAACAGCCATTGACTTGGATTACTTCAGCAAACTGTAATATTAAACTGAGTAGATAATGTGATGTTACTGAAAGTAACTTCTAAACCTTAGGTAGCACATTCATATTATTGATTGCAGATTACTCTAATTCATATTGTGAGTATAATAATGAGGTTTACATCATGTTAGCACATACCACTTTTAGGTAAAATTGAACTGTACACTCCTTTGAGTTGAATGCACTGCTTTCTATTCAAAGCATTTTGTGATAAGGTTGTGTTCATAACAACTCAGGGTGCATTGGAACTATGGATATTGCATGCAGAGTGCTCAGTGCCATGGAATACTTTAATGCAAGCTGAATTCAGTAACTTAACAGGTACCATTTACACTGCAACAGCCATTGACTTGGTTTTCATCAGCAAACTGTAATGTTACACTGAGTAGATAATGTGATGTTACTGGAAGTAACTTCTAAACCTTAGCTAGCACATTCATATAATTGATTGCAGACTACTCTAAATCATATTGTGAGTATAATAATGAGGTTTACATCATGTTAGCACATACTACTTTTAGGGAAAATTGAACTGTACACTCCATTGAGTTGAATGCACTGCTTTCTATTCAAAGCATTTTGTGATAAGGTTGTGTTCATAACTACACAGGGTGCATTGGAACAGTATGGATATTGCATGCAGAGTGCTCAGTGCCATGGAATACTTTAATGCAAGCTGAATTCAGTAACTTCACAGGTACCATTTACAGTGGAACAGCCATTGACTTGGATTACTTCAGCAAACTGTAATGTTACACTGAGCAGATAATATGATGTTACTGAAAGTAACTTCTAAACCTTAGGTAGCACATTCATATTATTGATTGCAGATTACTCTAATTCATATTGTGAGCATAATAATAAGATTAACATCATGTTAGCACATACTACTTTTAGGCAAAATTCAACTGTACACTCCATTGAGTTGAATGCACTGCTTTCTATTCAAAGCATTTTGTGATAAGGTTGTGTTCATAACTACACAAGGTGCATTGGAACAGTATGGATATTGCATGCAGAGTGCTCAGTGCCATGGAATACTTTAATGCAAGCTGAATTCAGTAACTTAACAGGTACCATTTACAGTGGAACAGCCATTGACTTGGATTACTTCAGCAAACTGTAATGTTAAACTGAGTAGATAATGTGATGTTACTGAAAGTAACTTCTAATCCTTAGGTAGCACATTCATATTATTGATTGCAGATTACTCTAATTCATATTGTGAGTATAATAATAAGGTTTACATCATGTTAGCACATACTACTTTTAGGCAAAATTGAACTGTACACTCCATTGCGTTGAATGCACTGCTTTCTATTCAAAGCATTTTGTGATAAGGTTGTGTTCATAACTACACAGGGTGCATTGGAACAGTATGGATATTGCATGCAGAGTGCTCAGTGCCATGGAATACTTTAATGCAAGCTGAATTCAGTAACTTAACAGGTACCATTTACAGTGGAACAGCCATTGACTTGGATTACTTCAGCAAACTGTAATGTTACACTGAGTAGATAATGTGATGTTACTGAAAGTAACCTCTAAACCTTAGGTAGCACATTCATATTATTGATTGCAGATTACTCTAATTCATGTTGTGAGTATAACAATAAGGTTTACATCATGTTAGCACATACTACTTTTAGGCAAAATTGAACTGTAGACTCCATTGAGTTGAATGCACTGCTTTCTATTCAAAGCATTTTGTGATAAGGTTGTGTTCATAACTACACAGGGTGCATTGGAACAGTATGGATATTGCATGCAGAGTGCTCAGTGCCATGGAATACTTTAATGCAAGCTGAATTCACTAACTTAACAGGTACCATTTACAGTGGAACAGCCATTGACTTGGATTACTTCAGGAAACTGTAATGTTAAACTGAGTAGATAATGTGATGTTACTGAAAGTAACTTCTAAACCTTAGGTAGCACATTCATATTATTGATTGCAGATTACACTAATTTATATTGTGAGTATAATAATAAAGTTTACATCATGTTAGCACATACTACTTTTAGGTAAAATTGAACTGTACACTCCTTTGAGTTGAATGCACTGCTTTCTATTCAAAGCATTTTGTGATAAGGTTGTGTTCATAACAACACAGGGTGCATTGGAACTATGGATATTGCATGCAGAGTGCTCAGTGCCATGGAAAACTTTAATGCAAGCTGAATTCAGTAACTTAACAGGTACCATTTACACTGCAACAGCCATTGACTTGGTTTTCTTCAGCAAACTGTAATGTTACACTGAGTAGATAATGTGATGTTACTGGAAGTAACTTCTAAACCTTAGCTAGCACATTCATATAATTGATTGCAGACTACTCTAAATCATATTGTGAGTATAATAATGTTTACATCATGTTAGCACATACTACTTTTAGGCAAAATTGAACTGTACACTCCATTAAGTTGAATGCACTGCTTTCTATTCAAAGCATTTTGTGATAAGGTTGTGTTCATAACTACACAGGGTGCATTGGAACAGTATGGATATTGCATGCAGAGTGCTCAGTGCCATGGAATACTTTAATGCAAGCTGAATTCAGTAACTTAACAGGTACCATTTACAGTGGAACAGCCTTTGACTTGGATTACTTCAGCAAACTGTAATGTTACACTGAGTAGATAATATGATGTTACTGAAAGTAACTTCTACACCTTAGGTAGCACATTCATATTATTGATTGCAGATTACTCTAATTCATATTGTGAGCATAATAATAAGGTTAACATCATGTTAGCACATACTACTTTTAGGCAAAATTGAACTGTACACTCCATTGAGTTGAATGCACTGCTTTCTATTCAAAGCATTTTGTGATAAGGTTGTGTTCATAACTACACAAGGTGCATTGGAACAGTATGGATATTGCATGCAGAGTGCTCAGTGCCATGGAATACTTTAATGCAAGCTGAATTCAGTAACTTAACAGGTACCATTTACAGTGGAACAGCCATTGACTTGGATTACTTCAGCAAACTGTAATGTTAAACTGAGTAGATAATGTGATGTTACTGAAAGTAACTTCTAATCCTTAGGTAGCACATTCATATTATTGATTGCAGATTACTCTAATTCATATTGTGAGTATAATAATAAGGTTTACATCATGTTAGCACATACTACTTTTAGGCAAAATTGAACTGTACACTCCATTGCGTTGAATGCACTGCTTTCTATTCAAAGCATTTTGTGATAAGGTTGTGTTCATAACTACACAGGGTGCATTGGAACAGTATGGATATTGCATGCAGAGTGCTCAGTGCCATGGAATACTTTAATGCAAGCTGAATTCACTAACTTAACAGGTACCATTTACAGTGGAACAGCCATTGACTTGGATTACTTCAGCAAACTGTAATGTTAAACTGAGTAGATAATATGATGTTACTGAAAGTAACTTCTAAACCTTAGGTAGCACATTCATATTATTGATTGCAGATTACTCTAATTCATATTGTGAGTATAATAATAAGGTTTACATCATGTTAGCACATACTACTTTTAGGCAAAATTGAACTGTACACTCCATTGAGTTTAATGCACTGCTTTCTATTCAAAGCATTTTGTGATAAGGTTGTGTTCATAACTACACAGGGTGCATTGGAACAGTATGGATATTGCATCCAGAGTGCTCAGTGCCATGGAATACTTTAATGCAAGCTGAATTCAGTAACTTAACAGGTACGATTTACAGTGGAACAGCCATTGACTTGGATTACTTCAGCAAACTGTAATATTAAACTGAGTAGATAATGTGATGTTACTGAAAGTAACTTCTAAACCTTAGGTAGCACATTCATATTATTGATTGCAGATTACTCTAATTCATATTGTGAGTATAATAATGAGGTTTACATCATGTTAGCACATACCACTTTTAGGTAAAATTGAACTGTACACTCCTTTGAGTTGAATGCACTGCTTTCTATTCAAAGCATTTTGTGATAAGGTTGTGTTCATAACAACTCAGGGTGCATTGGAACTATGGATATTGCATGCAGAGTGCTCAGTGCCATGGAATACTTTAATGCAAGCTGAATTCAGTAACTTAACAGGTACCATTTACACTGCAACAGCCATTGACTTGGTTTTCATCAGCAAACTGTAATGTTACACTGAGTAGATAATGTGATGTTACTGGAAGTAACTTCTAAACCTTAGCTAGCACATTCATATAATTGATTGCAGACTACTCTAAATCATATTGTGAGTATAATAATGAGGTTTACATCATGTTAGCACATACTACTTTTAGGGAAAATTGAACTGTACACTCCATTGAGTTGAATGCACTGCTTTCTATTCAAAGCATTTTGTGATAAGGTTGTGTTCATAACTACACAGGGTGCATTGGAACAGTATGGATATTGCATGCAGAGTGCTCAGTGCCATGGAATACTTTAATGCAAGCTGAATTCAGTAACTTCACAGGTACCATTTACAGTGGAACAGCCATTGACTTGGATTACTTCAGCAAACTGTAATGTTACACTGAGCAGATAATATGATGTTACTGAAAGTAACTTCTAAACCTTAGGTAGCACATTCATATTATTGATTGCAGATTACTCTAATTCATATTGTGAGCATAATAATAAGATTAACATCATGTTAGCACATACTACTTTTAGGCAAAATTCAACTGTACACTCCATTGAGTTGAATGCACTGCTTTCTATTCAAAGCATTTTGTGATAAGGTTGTGTTCATAACTACACAAGGTGCATTGGAACAGTATGGATATTGCATGCAGAGTGCTCAGTGCCATGGAATACTTTAATGCAAGCTGAATTCAGTAACTTAACAGGTACCATTTACAGTGGAACAGCCATTGACTTGGATTACTTCAGCAAACTGTAATGTTAAACTGAGTAGATAATGTGATGTTACTGAAAGTAACTTCTAATCCTTAGGTAGCACATTCATATTATTGATTGCAGATTACTCTAATTCATATTGTGAGTATAATAATAAGGTTTACATCATGTTAGCACATACTACTTTTAGGCAAAATTGAACTGTACACTCCATTGCGTTGAATGCACTGCTTTCTATTCAAAGCATTTTGTGATAAGGTTGTGTTCATAACTACACAGGGTGCATTGGAACAGTATGGATATTGCATGCAGAGTGCTCAGTGCCATGGAATACTTTAATGCAAGCTGAATTCAGTAACTTAACAGGTACCATTTACAGTGGAACAGCCATTGACTTGGATTACTTCAGCAAACTGTAATGTTACACTGAGTAGATAATGTGATGTTACTGAAAGTAACCTCTAAACCTTAGGTAGCACATTCATATTATTGATTGCAGATTACTCTAATTCATGTTGTGAGTATAACAATAAGGTTTACATCATGTTAGCACATACTACTTTTAGGCAAAATTGAACTGTAGACTCCATTGAGTTGAATGCACTGCTTTCTATTCAAAGCATTTTGTGATAAGGTTGTGTTCATAACTACACAGGGTGCATTGGAACAGTATGGATATTGCATGCAGAGTGCTCAGTGCCATGGAATACTTTAATGCAAGCTGAATTCACTAACTTAACAGGTACCATTTACAGTGGAACAGCCATTGACTTGGATTACTTCAGCAAACTGTAATGTTAAACTGAGTAGATAATGTGATGTTACTGAAAGTAACTTCTAAACCTTAGGTAGCACATTCATATTATTGATTGCAGATTACACTAATTTATATTGTGAGTATAATAATAAAGTTTACATCATGTTAGCACATACTACTTTTAGGTAAAATTGAACTGTACACTCCTTTGAGTTGAATGCACTGCTTTCTATTCAAAGCATTTTGTGATAAGGTTGTGTTCATAACAACACAGGGTGCATTGGAACTATGGATATTGCATGCAGAGTGCTCAGTGCCATGGAAAACTTTAATGCAAGCTGAATTCAGTAACTTAACAGGTACCATTTACACTGCAACAGCCATTGACTTGGTTTTCTTCAGCAAACTGTAATGTTACACTGAGTAGATAATGTGATGTTACTGGAAGTAACTTCTAAACCTTAGCTAGCACATTCATATAATTGATTGCAGACTACTCTAAATCATATTGTGAGTATAATAATGTTTACATCATGTTAGCACATACTACTTTTAGGCAAAATTGAACTGTACACTCCATTAAGTTGAATGCACTGCTTTCTATTCAAAGCATTTTGTGATAAGGTTGTGTTCATAACTACACAGGGTGCATTGGAACAGTATGGATATTGCATGCAGAGTGCTCAGTGCCATGGAATACTTTAATGCAAGCTGAATTCAGTAACTTAACAGGTACCATTTACAGTGGAACAGCCTTTGACTTGGATTACTTCAGCAAACTGTAATGTTACACTGAGTAGATAATATGATGTTACTGAAAGTAACTTCTACACCTTAGGTAGCACATTCATATTATTGATTGCAGATTACTCTAATTCATATTGTGAGCATAATAATAAGGTTAACATCATGTTAGCACATACTACTTTTAGGCAAAATTGAACTGTACACTCCATTGAGTTGAATGCACTGCTTTCTATTCAAAGCATTTTGTGATAAGGTTGTGTTCATAACTACACAAGGTGCATTGGAACAGTATGGATATTGCATGCAGAGTGCTCAGTGCCATGGAATACTTTAATGCAAGCTGAATTCAGTAACTTAACAGGTACCATTTACAGTGGAACAGCCATTGACTTGGATTACTTCAGCAAACTGTAATGTTACACTGAGTAGATAATGTGATGTTACTGAAAGTAACTTCTAATCCTTAGGTAGCACATTCATATTATTGATTGCAGATTACTCTAATTCATATTGTGAGTATAATAATAAGGTTTACATCATGTTAGCACATACTACTTTTAGGCAAAATTGAACTGTACACTCCATTGCGTTGAATGCACTGCTTTCTATTCAAAGCATTTTGTGATAAGGTTGTGTTCATAACTACACAGGGTGCATTGGAACAGTATGGATATTGCATGCAGAGTGCTCAATGACATGGAATACTTTAATGCAAGATGAATTCAGTAACTTAACAGGTACCATTTACAGTGGAACAGCCATTGACTTGGATTACTTCAGCAAACTGTAATGTTACACTGAGTAGATAATATGATGTTACTGAAAGTAACTTCTAAACCTTAGGTAGCACATTCATATTATTGATTGCAGATTACTCTAATTCATATTGCGAGTATAATAATAAGATTAACATCATGTTAGCACATACTACTTTTAGGCAAAATTGAACTGTACTCTCCATTGCGTTGAATGCACTGCTTTCTATTCAAAGCATTTTGTGATAAGGTTGTGTTCATAACTACACAGGGTGCATTGGAACAGTATGGATATTGCATGCAGAGTGCTCAGTGCCATGGAATACTTTAATGCAAGCTGAATTCAGTAACTTAACAGGTACCATTTACAGTGGAACAGCCATTGACTTGGATTACTTCAGCAAACTGTAATGTTACACTGAGTAGATAATGTGATGTTACTGAAAGTAACCTCTAAACCTTAGGTAGCACATTCATATTATTGATTGCAGATTACTCTAATTCATGTTGTGAGTATAACAATAAGGTTTACATCATGTTAGCACATACTACTTTTAGGCAAAATTGAACTGTAGACTCCATTGAGTTGAATGCACTGCTTTGTATTCAAAGCATTTTGTGATAAGGTTGTGTTCATAACTACACAGGGTGCATTGGAACAGTATGGATATTGCATGCAGAGTGCTCAGTGCCATGGAATACTTTAATGCAAGCTGAATTCACTAACTTAACAGGTACCATTTACAGTGGAACAGCCATTGACTTGGATTACTTCAGCAAACTGTAATGTTAAACTGAGTAGATAATGTGATGTTACTGAAAGTAACTTCTAAACCTTAGGTAGCACATTCATATTATTGATTGCAGATTACACTAATTTATATTGTGAGTATAATAATAAAGTTTACATCATGTTAGCACATACTACTTTTAGGTAAAATTGAACTGTACACTCCTTTGAGTTGAATGCACTGCTTTCTATTCAAAGCATTTTGTGATAAGGTTGTGTTCATAACAACACAGGGTGCATTGGAACTATGGATATTGCATGCAGAGTGCTCAGTGCCATGGAAAACTTTAATGCAAGCTGAATTCAGTAACTTAACAGGTACCATTTACACTGCAACAGCCATTGACTTGGTTTTCTTCAGCAAACTGTAATGTTACACTGAGTAGATAATGTGATGTTACTGGAAGTAACTTCTAAACCTTAGCTAGCACATTCATATAATTGATTGCAGACTACTCTAAATCATATTGTGAGTATAATAATGTTTACATCATGTTAGCACATACTACTTTTAGGCAAAATTGAACTGTACACTCCATTGAGTTGAATGCACTGCTTTCTATTTAAAGCATTTTGTGATAAGGTTGTGTTCATAACTACACAGGGTGCATTGGAACAGTATGGATATTGCATGCAGAGTGCTCAGTGCCATGGAATACTTTAATGCAAGCTGAATTCAGTAACTTAACAGGTACCATTTACAGTGGAACAGCCTTTGACTTGGATTACTTCAGCAAACTGTAATGTTACACTGAGTAGATAATATGATGTTACTGAAAGTAACTTCTACACCTTAGGTAGCACATTCATATTATTGATTGCAGATTACTCTAATTCATATTGTGAGCATAATAATAAGGTTAACATCATGTTAGCACATACTACTTTTAGGCAAAATTGAACTGTACACTCCATTGAGTTGAATGCACTGCTTTCTATTCAAAGCATTTTGTGATAAGGTTGTGTTCATAACTACACAAGGTGCATTGGAACAGTATGGATATTGCATGCAGAGTGCTCAGTGCCATGGAATACTTTAATGCAAGCTGAATTCAGTAACTTAACAGGTACCATTTACAGTGGAACAGCCATTGACTTGGATTACTTCAGCAAACTGTAATGTTACACTGAGTAGATAATGTGATGTTACTGAAAGTAACTTCTAATCCTTAGGTAGCACATTCATATTATTGATTGCAGATTACTCTAATTCATATTGTGAGTATAATAATAAGGTTTACATCATGTTAGCACATACTACTTTTAGGCAAAATTGAACTGTACACTCCATTGCGTTGAATGCACTGCTTTCTATTCAAAGCATTTTGTGATAAGGTTGTGTTCATAACTACACAGGGTGCATTGGAACAGTATGGATATTGCATGCAGAGTGCTCAATGACATGGAATACTTTAATGCAAGCTGAATTCAGTAACTTAACAGGTACCATTTACAGTGGAACAGCCATTGACTTGGATTACTTCAGCAAACTGTAATGTTACACTGAGTAGATAATATGATGTTACTGAAAGTAACTTCTAAACCTTAGGTAGCACATTCATATTATTGATTGCAGATTACTCTAATTCATATTGCGAGTATAATAATAAGATTAACATCATGTTAGCACATACTACTTTTAGGCAAAATTGAACGGTACACTCCATTGAGTTGAATGCACTGCTTTCTATTCAAAGCATTTTGTGATAAGGTTGTGTTCATAACTACACAGGGTGCATTGGAACTATGGATATTGCATGCAGAGTGCTCAGTGCCATGGAATACTTTAATGCAAGCTGAATTCAGTAACTTAACAGGTACCATTTACAGTGGAACAGCCATTGACTTGGATTACTTCAGCAAACTGTAATGTTACATTGAGTAGATAATATGATGTTACTGAAAGTAACTTCTAAACCTTAGGTAGCACATTCATATTATTGATTGCAGATTACTCTAATTCATATTGTGAGCACAATAATAAGATTAACATCATGTTAGCACATACTACTTTTAGGCAAAATTGAACTGTACACTCCATTGAGTTGAATGCTCTGCTTTCTATTCAAAGCATTTTGTGATAAGGTTGTGTTCATAACTACACAAGGTGCATTGGAACAGTATGGATATTGCATGCAGAGTGCTCAGTGCCATGGAATACTTTAATGCAAGCTGAATTCAGTAACTTAACAGGTACCATTTACAGTGGAACAGCCATTGACTTGGATTACTTCAGCAAACTGTAATGTTACACTGAGTAGATAATGTGATGTTACTGAAAGTAACTTCTAATCCTTAGGTAACACATTCATATTATTGATTGCAGATTACACTAATTCATATTGTGAGTATAATAATAAGGTTTACATCATGTTAGCACATACTACTTTTAGGCAAAATTGAACTGTACACTCCATTGCGTTGAATGCACTGCTTTCTATTCAAAGCATTTTGTGATAAGGTTGTGTTCATAACTACACAGGGTGCATTGGAACAGTATGGATATTGCATGCAGAGTGCTCAGTGCCATGGAATACTTTAATGCAAGCTGAATTCAGTAACTTAACAGGTACCATTTACAGTGGAACAGCCATTGACTTGGATTACTTCAGCAAACTGTAATTTTACACTGAGTAGATAATATGATGTTACTGGAAGTAACTTCTAAACCTTAGCTAGCACATTCATATAATTGATTGCAGACTACTCTAAATCATATTGTGAGTATAATAATGAGGTTTACATCATGTTAGCACATACTACTTTTAGGCAAAATTGAACTGTACACTCCATTGAGTTGAATGCACTGCTTTCTATTCAAAGCATTTTGTGATAAGGTTGTGTTCATAACTACACAGGGTGCATTGGAACAGTATGGATATTGCATGCAGAGTGCTCAGTGCCATGGAATACTTTAATGCAAGCTGAATTCACTAACTTAACAGGTACCATTTACAGTGGAACAGCCATTGACTTGGATTACTTCAGCAAACTGTAATGTTAAACTGAGTAGATAATGTGATGTTACTGAAAGTAACTTCTAAACCTTAGGTAGCACATTCATATTATTGATTGCAGATTACTCTAATTTATATTGTGAGTATAATAATAAAGTTTACATCATGTTAGCACATACTACTTTTAGGTAAAATTGAACTGTACACTCCTTTGAGTTGAATGCACTGCTTTCTATTCAAAGCATTTTGTGATAAGGTTGTGTTCATAACAACACAGGGTGCATTGGAACTATGGATATTGCATGCAGAGTGCTCAGTGCCATGGAAAACTTTAATGCAAGCTGAATTCAGTAACTTAACAGGTACCATTTACACTGCAACAGCCATTGACTTGGTTTTCTTCAGCAAACTGTAATGTTACACTGAGTAGATAATGTGATGTTACTGGAAGTAACTTCTAAACCTTAGCTAGCACATTCATATAATTGATTGCAGACTACTCTAAATCATATTGTGAGTATAATAATGTTTACATCATGTTAGCACATACTACTTTTAGGCAAAATTGAACTGTACACTCCATTGAGTTGAATGCACTGCTTTCTATTCAAAGCATTTTGTAATAAGGTTGTGTTCATAACTACACAGGATGCATTGGAACACTATGGATATTGCATGCAGAGTGCTCAGTGCCATGGAATACTTTAATGCAAGCTGAATTCAGTAACTTAACAGGTACCATTTACAGTGGAACAGCCATTGACTTGGATTACTTCAGCAAACTGTAATGTTACACTGAGTAGATAATATGATGTTACTGGAAGTAACTTCTAAACCTTAGCTAGCACATTCATATAATTGATTGCAGACTACTCTAAATCATATTGTGAGTATAATAATGAGGATTACATCATGTTAGCACATACTACTTTTAGGCAAAATTGAACTGTACACTCCATTGAGTTGAATGCACTGCTTTCTATTCAAAGCATTTTGTGATAAGGTTGTGTTCATAACTACACAGGGTGCATTGGAACAGTATGGATATTGCATGCAGAGTGCTCAGTGCCATGGAATACTTTAATGCAAGCTGAATTCACTAACTTAACAGGTACCATTTACAGTGGAACAGCCATTGACTTGGATTACTTCAGCAAACTGTAATGTTAAACTGAGTAGATAATGTGATGTTACTGAAAGTAACTTCTAAACCTTAGGTAGCACATTCATATTATTGATTGCAGATTACTCTAATTTATATTGTGAGTATAATAATAAAGTTTACATCATGTTAGCACATACTACTTTTAGGTAAAATTGAACTGTACACTCCTTTGAGTTGAATGCACTGCTTTCTATTCAAAGCATTTTGTGATAAGGTTGTGTTCATAACAACACAGGGTGCATTGGAACAATGGATATTGCATGCAGAGTGCTCAGTGCCATGGAAAACTTTAATGCAAGCTGAATTCAGTAACTTAACAGGTACCATTTACACTGCAACAGCCATTGACTTGGTTTTCTTCAGCAAACTGTAATGTTACACTGAGTAGATAATGTGATGTTACTGGAAGTAACTTCTAAACCTTAGGTAGCACATTCATATTATTGATTGCAGATTACTCTAATTTATATTGCGAGTATAATAATAAGATTAACATCATGTTAGCACATACTACTTTTAGGCAAAATTGAACGGTACACTCCATTGAGTTGAATGCACTGCTTTCTATTCAAAGCATTTTGTGATAAGGTTGTGTTCATAACTACACAAGGTGCATTGGAACTATGGATATTGCATGCAGAGTGCTCAGTGCCATGGAATACTTTAATGCAAGCTGAATTCAGTAACTTAACAGGTACCATTTACAGTGGAACAGCCATTGACTTGGATTACTTCAGCAAACTGTAATGTTACATTGAGTAGATAATATGATGTTACTGAAAGTAACTTCTAAACCTTAGGTAGCACATTCATATTATTGATTGCAGATTACTCTAATTCATATTGTGAGCACAATAATAAGATTAACATCATGTTAGCACATACTACTTTTAGGCAAAATTGAACTGTACACTCCTTTGAGTTGAATGCACTGCTTTCTATTCAAAGCATTTTGTGATAAGGTTGTGTTCATAACAACACAGGGTGCATTGGAACTATGGATATTGCATGCAGAGTGCTCAGTGCCATGGAAAACTTTAATGCAAGCTGAATTCAGTAACTTAACAGGTACCATTTACACTGCAACAGCCATTGACTTGGTTTTCTTCAGCAAACTGTAATGTTACACTGAGTAGATAATGTGATGTTACTGGAAGTAACTTCTAAACCTTAGCTAGCACATTCATATAATTGATTGCAGACTACTCTAAATCATATTGTGAGTATAATAATGTTTACATCATGTTAGCACATACTACTTTTAGGCAAAATTGAACTGTACACTCCATTGAGTTGAATGCACTGCTTTCTATTCAAAGCATTTTGTGATAAGGTTGTGTTCATAACTACACAGGGTGCATTGGAACAGTATGGATATTGCATGCAGAGTGCTCAGTGCCATGGAATACTTTAATGCAAGCTGAATTCAGTAACTTAACAGGTACCATTTACAGTGGAACATCCTTTGACTTGGATTACTTCAGCAAACTGTAATGTTACACTGAGTAGATAATATGATGTTACTGAAAGTAACTTCTAAACCTTAGGTAGCACATTCATATTATTGATTGCAGATTACTCTAATTCATATTGTGAGCATAATAATAAGGTTAACATCATGTTAGCACATACTACTTTTAGGCAAAATTGAACTGTACACTCCATTGAGTTGAATGCACTGCTTTCTATTCAAAGCATTTTGTGATAAGGTTGTGTTCATAACTACACAAGGTGCATTGGAACAGTATGGATATTGCATGCAGAGTGCTCAGTGCCATGGAATACTTTAATGCAAGCTGAATTCAGTAACTTAACAGGTACCATTTACAGTGGAACAGCCATTGACTTGGATTACTTCAGCAAACTGTAATGTTACACTGAGTAGATAATGTGATGTTACTGAAAGTAACTTCTAATCCTTAGGTAGCACATTCATATTATTGATTGCAGATTACTCTAATTCATATTGTGAGTATAATAATAAGGTTTACATCATGTTAGCACATACTACTTTTAGGCAAAATTGAACGGTACACTCCATTGAGTTGAATGCACTGCTTTCTATTCAAAGCATTTTGTGATAAGGTTGTGTTCATAACTACACAAGTTGCATTGGAACTATGGATATTGCATGCAGAGTGCTCAGTGCCATGGAATACTTTAATGCAAGCTGAATTCAGTAACTTAACAGGTACCATTTACAGTGGAACAGCCATTGACTTGGATTACTTCAGCAAACTGTAATGTTACATTGAGTAGATAATATGATGTTACTGAAAGTAACTTCTAAACCTTAGGTAGCACATTCATATTATTGATTGCAGATTACTCTAATTCATATTGTGAGCACAATAATAAGATTAACATCATGTTAGCACATACTACTTTTAGGCAAAATTGAACTGTACACTCCATTGAGTTGAATGCACTGCTTTCTATTCAAAGCATTTTGTGATAAGGTTGTGTTCATAACTACACAAGGTGCATTGGAACAGTATGGATATTGCATGCAGAGTGCTCAGTGCCATGGAATACTTTAATGCAAGCTGAATTCAGAAACTTAACAGGTACCATTTACAGTGGAACAGCCATTGACTTGGATTACTTCAGCAAACTGTAATGTTACACTGAGTAGATAATGTGATGTTACTGAAAGTAACTTCTAATCCTTAGGTAACACATTCATATTATTGATTGCAGATTACACTAATTCATATTGTGAGTATAATAATAAGGTTTACATCATGTTAGCACATACTACTTTTAGGCAAAATTGAACTGTACACTCCATTGCGTTGAATGCACTGCTTTCTATTCAAAGCATTTTGTGATAAGGTTGTGTTCATAACTACACAGGGTGCATTGGAACAGTATGGATATTGCATGCAGAGTG